>NW_018735708.1:0-25517 GCF_002204515.2 Aedes aegypti | reverse complement strand
GATTCTCGCTCCAGTCCACTTTTGATTGCATTTAGGTCCCATAACAACTGTTCAAAATTTCAGCTCGATCGGGAAACTATATTTTAGCGCCAGCCGTTCAAAGTTTGTATGGGATTTACTATGGGAAAACTTACTTTTGCAAAGAAAATCGCCAGTGGTCGCCATTGATCTCTATAAAAATTCAGAACACAGACCTCGGTAGGTATTTTTACGATGAAGAATATTGCCGAAGACCGCGAAACAATCCGACACTTGTGAAAAAAGTTATTCAATGAAAACCTATTGGCAACGCGACGTTGATTAACACGTAAAGGTATAACAATAATACAAAATCGGGCAAAATTTCCGAATAGTCTACGCTTAATAACTTTTTACAATAGAGGTAATAAACTATAGAGGAAGAATGTCGCTGGCGTCGCTGCAGGAACATCTTTGCTGGCGGAGATAGGCGGGGCTATAAATGTCAACGCGAAAAAGTATGCAGTTTGACACTTATGTACCCAACATGTTTCTGAGCGAGAACAAAGGGAACAGCAGCGACATTCGTCCTCTATAGTTTTCTATCTCTATTCTTTTTACACAAGCATCGTATTGCTTTGTGGTCTTCGCAATGTTGTTCATCATCGTAGAAATACCTCTCGAGATCTGTGTTTAGAATTTTAATAGAGGTCAATGGGTGGCCTCTGGCGATTTTTCTTTGCAAAACTAAGTTTTTCCATAGTATCCATCCCATACAAACTTTGAACGGCTGGCGCAAATATATAGTTTCTCCGATCGAGCTGAAATTTTGCACAGTTGTTATGGAACCTAAATGCAATCCAAAAGTGGACTGGAGCTAGAACCTATTTTTTTCATATAACCGTGCCCCAGGCTAGTGGATAGGCTTCGCGAACCACTTATCGGTGTATTCATTTTGCTTCTTCGGCGTTGCATCCGTTCGCTTATGGACCTATGCACGGGTTCACTAATTTGACGTTTGAGCGGTGCCGAATTCACTCGTTGCCATGGTCACATATATAACACGGCACCGCTAAAACGTCAAATAGTGAACTCGTGCATTGGTTCATTGCGATGCTCTCCGTGACGCAAAAATGAAAAATGAATTTTGGCGAATGTTGGATCGCGAAGATGCGTCGATCATTGTTCACTAAGAAGATCCATCGCAACACTGGTATTCAGTAGTTATTTTCTTCTGCTCGGGATGGCACCCCGATGGCAGATTTCTGGCAGAATAATTCCACAATTTAGGACTCAAGAACGAGATTAAAAAATGAATCTCAATAGGGCGATATTCAAAACTGAAAAGGCAATAGATGGCTCTTTTTCAATGGTAGTAAAAACGAAATCCTGAAGCAAAGAAAGCACCACGGAAGATGAACTAAACACAAAAAGTTATGTATTCACTTTACACTTGATTTCTAATCACTACTTTTTTGATTCAGTTTCCTAATTGCAAGCAATTCACGATTTTCATTATTTTCCATACGTTTTGACAGCTCTCCGACTACCGTCAAACGGGGTGACTTGCAACACATTGTAATTTACAACTAAATTTCACTATAAATCACAATTTTCAATAGAAAATTCGTTTTAAATCGGTGCTTCAATACGTGTGACTCACAATTCAAGTAGGGGCCACGATTGAAACTGTTATTATAAATATGTTCATACAATAAACATAATTCTTTTAAATGTCCAGAAAACTGATACTTGATGGAGGTTCAAAATCGTGACCTGAAAACATGAGATCGATTTAATGTACAAAAGTAATACTCTACATGTTGTTTCTATAACTAATAAGTGATAATATGACGAACTTTATTTTACGCAATTGCATCAACAACTTTTTAATAAAAATATTTTTATACACATGTACCTATGCGGGGTGACAGTTCGGCTTAGAACGCCGTCGCGAGCAGTCGATCCTTTTTAGGTTCCGCAAGTGCAGGCATTCGTCTCATATTTTAATCAAAGAATTGACAGAAATATGTGTGATTTTTCGGGAGGAATACTATGTGTCTTCTTTAGCATACTTTGACTGGGCTTTCGTTGTAATTAAATCCGTGCATTTTTTTAAAAACGTGGCTGAATAGTTGAAAAAAAAAGTGCTTCCAGTTTTGTGTACCCGTTGTTTGTGTGAAGTGCAGACTGCCGTACGGCATCCGAAATCGGATAAACGTGTGGGTGTGTGAAAGAGTGAACGACGCACCATTGGAATTATGTACTTCTTTGTCCATATGAGAGGAACGGAACGATGACTGATGGAGTTGCTGATCAGATTGCAGAAAAATCCGGTGAGTTTGTTCCAATCTACACCGATGTGGAGTATTAGGACATAGAAACTACACCATATGCGCAAGTAATTTTTCCATCCTTCGTAGCGTTTCAGGTTGATTCATTGTGGTTGTTGAAATTTGGGATGGGGGTTGCAGTACTGACGGGTAATCATGAGCAGGCAGATCGTAGTGAATGTGAGAGCGATCCATTTGTGCGTCTTTTCATTGTGATGTACTGTGCTACCGTTCTACACATATTTGTCCCGCACTCATTACATACAACATGGGACAAGTAGGCGTAGAGGGCAGTGTGTGTATGTCGAAGCATGCTGAATTCAGTGCCCGGATTCAAAGTGTTGTTTCGCGGTCGGCCCGGCTTTCAGCCGTACCGTAATTACTAATACACATAACACGAAAAAGTTGTTTCACTCACACGCGCACGTTTGTTGAGCATGTAACAGTATTAAGGTGTAAATGTTCATAGTAGGGGCGCCAATCTTGTATTTAGAAAGTGTTGGTACGGTATAGGGCGCTGCACCGTTTTGAATTTGTATAGGATTTTGACGTTTACTGGTCTTGTTGTTTACTTATTTCATGGAAGCTTGAAATAGAGGGATTGAGTTTTGTGCAGAGCCCCATATGCTGTATGCGACACGTGGATTTTTGCGCATGGTTGAGATAGGGGAAGAGTACCAATTTTCGACCCATCATTGGTTTTCGACCCATCCATACGATCTGGCCTACTTGCTTGGGAATTTGATTTCTTATAGGTCGAAATTTAGTGCTTTTACCCCAATGCAGTTGTATTTATAACTGCATAATTCTATGCATAATTAAAAAAAAAACCTTTTAGACTACGTAAAAATGGTTCTACACGTTCACAGTTTCCAATACATTGATATATGGTATTATTATGTACATCTTGGCAACTTTATCACTTTGGAACAAACGAACCAAAACTTTTGATGATTTTATCACTTTTGCTTTCGTTATTTAAATGTTTTTTTTATGAATAATAATTTCAATTGTTAGTTACATGTACGTTACGTATTTTTTTATTTCAGATAAAGTAGCTCAGTATCTCACATCATTCAGCAAAACATGGACCATCTATTGACGATCAGTTCAAATATATATTAGGAGCTCATTAAGTAATCCACTGCGGTCACATATTTTTTATTCACAATTCATGTTTTCACACTATAGCAAACCGGTCCCTCTTTTGGCCAAACATCATGATTTCAGCATTCGTCTATACGTTTTCACGACGATGATTGAGATTGCAAATTCTGCTGTTTTCAAGCCCATGTAGTTGCTGAAGTAATTTTTTTCAAGTTTGTTTATCATTAGTAACAATTCATTAGATTATTATGTTTAACTATATTAATCAATTCATATTATGTAACATGTATTGAGAGGTAGTGCATAATTGATATACTGTTAACTCGTATATTAAATTTAATTTTGTGTTTTTTTTCTAATTCATATGGTCTTATATTATTTTTATATTTAGTATGCAAGTATGCTTGTAGCTTATTTTACCATGCGTTGTAACACTTTCAGTTTTACATGGTTTCCAGATTTTATTTTTTTATGTATTTGAAATTCAATTAAATGATTTTTTTTATTATTTTTATTTCTATTGTTCAATAATTTTCTGAAATTTATCCTCGCAAAAACATTTAGGATTCATGAGCAAATGCAACAGTGAAATAATAGTTTTGATTCACAGACTCATTCGGAAGCAAACCTGCGACGCTCAAACAACTTTTCGGTTTTAGCATTGGGCGGTAGTATATTCGTGACTAGGTTTTGAATTGACAATTGTTCTAGATGTTACGTCGGCGTGTCTTTGATTATATTTTATTACATTCTTTTGTGTTATACAGTGTTATATTAGGCTATACAGTGTAGTGTTATGTATTGTATTATATTATCCGTTATAATATATTTTAATAATTTATATTCAATTTTACCACAGACAAACAGACGCCACACTCTTATTGTCTATCGGGCACATTTTCAACGGCAGATTCAAATTATGGCGCATTGCTCGCATCGTTTATGTTTGTATTTAACATTTACATACTACCAGCATATGTTGGCCTATCGACCAAACACACGGATTTTAGCATTGACCATAGATGTATAAATGCATAAATTTGCTCTAAGTGTTACGTCTGTTTGTCTGTTATTATACTTTGTTTAAGACTGTGGCAAACTAAATTTTGACAAATTAAATGCCCTGTAAATTTTCCGAACAGCGCAATTGCCTTTATTTAAACGTCATTGTAGAACATGCTGCAGAATAATTGTAGCATTAGCTAACGTAACTCTAATTTATTATTTCATGATTGACCAAAAGATACACCAACCTGTTCCATAAGGTTCACCACATGATTTTTTGATGTCACGTTAATGGTATCTCTCAATTTCCAACATCCGTAAAAGAAAAGAACAAAATATTTTCTCCTGAATATTTACCAGCTTTTTGATAATTAAGCTTAGTCCAATCTGTGTCAATGCACCGAAAATGTGGAACAGGTAGACCCTTATGTTAAATGAATTAATTTCAGATTAACGGTCTATTACGGGAAATTGCCAACAATACGTGACATTGCTCAGTTTTTTATCCTTAGTTTGGTTTTACTAAATTGACGAAATCAAATTGTTTAAGTTTTTTTTGATTGTTGTAGCACAGGTTTGAAGAGTTTTTTTTTACACGTTTGACTTATTCATGATCATTGCTTGAAGTGTGCATAAAAATTGGTTAAATATTTTTTTTTGGTTTTAATTAAGTTTGTCACAGTCCTCATATCAAATCAAACCAGATATTTCGGGAAAAATAACTTTTAACATTTACAGGCTTTGTCTACAGAGTATATGGATTGTAATTTTCACTTAACAAACCTGGCTTCAAATTTGATCGTGCTCTTATAAACATTCTTTACATAGAATTCGTAGTGCAACACAGACAGATTGAGCAAACCCATTCTTGATTGAGATCGTACGTGGGCCGTGTCAATATATAAATATATTTTTTATGATTTGTTATATTTCATTGGGTCGTGTTGTACTGTATATCATGGAATTTTGTTAGATATATCGTTTTTATATCTTAATACTATATTATTATATATATTATATATTATATCATATACAACATTTCACTGTTACTGTATATAACATATACGGGAAAGGGAGGGAGCATCAGGGCATCAATGAAGTTGCAGTTGGACAATGAAGTGGAGTGCCAATCGGAGTCAATATTGGCATAATTTGCAGAAACATCATGGAGTCATCGGAGATACTAACATAATCACTGCTATTAATATTTCAGCATGTCGTTCTATTCCGGAAATTGTAATACGTCCTTATTTTGGAGACTACCTAACGAGGTTCAATTCATCACAATTAAAGAATGGAAATTTTGAAACATCTGTATTCATATCATATACAACTATATATTCCATTTTATATATTTTATTATATTTATTTCATTTATTATATGCTGGGTATTGAGAGGGTGCATTAGGGCATCAGAGAAGTCACAGATGGACGATGTAGTAGGGTGTCAGCCGGAATCTAGGAGAATGTGCCGTAGCATCCTTGCACTACATAATGCTACTTAAAAATGACTTTAATGTAATTGTCTCTGTTTACTACAGTTTAGCGAATGAAACGAAGCGTGGGATGTAATATTATTTTGTTTGTCCTCCCTAAACATATGGAAGTTGGAATTTTGTTTTTGATGTACCCGGAAAAAATATTAACAAATCGCTGATTGTTTATTTTTATTCAAATTATTTGGTTATTTTTATCATTCTTCCATCGACCAGCCTAATGTCATCAGTAGGACAAATATTCAACAGAAAAATATATGTCGGCCGATATAATACCGCATGCATTCAGATGCTGTTTTACTGCGTCATATTTTATTGTTACTCCCATTTTATTTTCATATTTTATTATCATATTATTATATATTATAATCTTATCTACTATATAACATATCACTATAATTGAATTTATCATGTTTTGGGGAGGGAGGGAGCATCAGGGCATCATTGAATTTACAACTGGACAATGAAGTGGAGTGCCAATCGGAGTCAGGAGGAAAAGTGTTAGTCGTTCGCGTCTAGTAACTTTTCTCTCCAACAGTTGTAAAAGATTTGACGCGCCCTTCTTCAAACAAACCTTTCCGTGGAAAGCTCAACAAGTATTGCAAATTCTAATACTCAATCTGTTGATCATATGGTTGGAAGGAGATTCTCTATTTCCCGCGGGTTTCGCGTAAGTGTTTCTACTTACGGGTCCGCCACCCCCCTTTTGGCCCTTCATACAGCGATATGTTGAATGCAGATTGGTAATAAAATTTGACCTTACTGTTGAGTGGAGCCGCATGCAGAGCAAGACTCAAGCAAGGATTGGTGGCTACCTACATACATACATACATACATGTACCTATGCGGGGTGACTTTATTTCTAAGCAATTTAGAGTTTTATAAAAGTTAGGTTACTTTATAATCAAAAGAGTAATAATTCATCAATTAACTACAAACACTCGTTAAAAATATTGTTCAGTTAAGATATTGGACCTTGATGATTAACGCCTCTTTTTCCCATACAAAAATAGCTCAATTATTTTCTAACAAAAATGTATTCTAAATGTTCTTGGTACTGGTTCAAATGCTTTCAATACATGAATAACAATACTTAACAAGTGTGACTAATAAAAAATATCAACATTTTGTTGGAAAAAAACTAAATTAGCAGTGAGTGGTTGCAAGTCACCCCGCACAAGGACATTTCAAAAAATTTCACCTTTTTGATGACTTTTGATATGACAAAATAATTCGATTCAATTTTCTATCATCTCATTCTGTAGGCGAGCCGGCCATTCAAAGTTCTACAAGGAATTTAGATTTTTAGATTACGTTTAGATCATGGTTTTGGTTGATTGAAGTTGAAAAGTGTTGCAAGTCACCCCCGTTTGACGGTACCATTCTTCCATGCGCTTGTGTTGAAAGTTTGAGAAATTTGAGAATCCAGCGTAGCGCAATCAGTGAGAGGAATACAAACATCAGTGTCGCCGCTCGGTGGCCGGTAAGAGAAACTGAATGTTCGAAAGGTTGTTGTCTGTAATTTTTGCCGCTGGCGCCAACTGTTAGCGATTAAGAACGAAATAAACAGTCGTTACCCTATTCTCACAGAATCCTGGGAAACATATTCAAAGAATTGTGGAAGGGATTCTTACAAATCCTAACTAAAATAATTAACAGCAGTTATCTAGTTCAATTGACTGTTTAACGAGAAACTTGCGACGATCGACGCGCCACCATAATCCATGTAACGGAGGGTATTAGAATTAACTTGGAGGTGATGATTTCGCAATTTGGAGGTTAAAATCACCTCCCAAACACTAGCGATTTTGCGGTGGGATGTTGACGTTTGATCACGAATACATCCAAAATATTAAAACTGCATGCACACTAAAAAAAGGTTGATCCGTCGCATAATATTGGTGCTGAATTTAAATTTCCATTGAAAGGTTAAGAGGTACCGCTTAGAACAACTCTTCTTTCTCAGAAACTCTTCTAAACTTTCCACAGAGTATTCCACAACAAATTTGAAGATGTTTTCAACACTATTCAAGGATTTTCATGGGATTCATGCACACACGAAAAAAATCTGATTCCCAAATCCTGATTTACAAGTCACGAAATTCACCAAATTCATCCATAATCAGGGATTGAATCCTGAGAAAATTGAAAGAATCTCTTGCTTATCGCTCTCTGTAACAATCATGATTTGCAGCACATCATGAGGGCATGTTTATCGTATACTGCTGCAGCTCTAGTTAGATCTTGGGGATAGCAGTGCATGATAAAATCCATCTAAACGAGCTCCAAAAATGGGGGCACTATTGCTATCGGATGTTCGGGGATTGTTTATCGTGCCAGCGAAATAAAACACCTACCACCAATGGTAAACACGCGAGAAAAATGGAGTTATCATCGCTCTCTCTCTTTGGGACTCTCGTTCGCTGCTACTATTTATCAAGCTTTTTATAACTTACGAAACATTGTCGATCATGGAGCACAGAAGGGATGTTTTTCTATGATTGCACAAGCACAAATTTTGCAATTCCAGCGCATAATTAAGCACGACGGTAGAGTAAATTGCTCCCAATCAGAAGTTTTTTGCTCTCAATCATATGGATGGTTTTTAAAAAATCACAAACTTTTTTGTCCATGATTTCTCCATCTAAACCCACTGTGTAAAAGATTTTTTTGTCTACTTTAACATATAAAAAAATAAAAAAAATCAAAAATACGATTTTCGGGAAAATTTATATGAAGCTTTATTTTTCGAAATATAAAAAATACAACATATTTTTTTACAGTGTAGTCCCAACAATTTAACAGATAGTCCCAACAATAACCTAAAACTTTGCGGAACACTCCAAAACTGATCGGACAAACCGTTGCTAAGTTATAATTTTTTGAAAATTATTAAGGCTTTTTTTCTTAGGCCCTTCTCAAAGTAAGGCTAGGGTAAAAATGGCGAACTGATGATACAAATAGGCATTTTTGGGTATAAAGAAAGCATATGCCAACTTTCAGCCAAATCAAAAAATACAAAAGTAAACCGACATTCGAATTCAAATGGAACCGCTCTTTAGTATTGTCATTTTTTAAATGTGTTTTTCAACCTAGAATCTGCAGTAATATTCCTTTGTAACCATGTTTTATTTTAAATCAGGAATATTGTTTTCAGGATGGTTTCTCTGTTCTTTTGAACTGAACACTCCCTATTTGAAAGTACTATCGCACGCAATCGAACAAGAAGCCGAGTGGTAAATTTCAAGGTAAGAAATAATTACCGATGAACTGCACTCATTAAGCTCGTGAAAAATACTGACGTTGGACATGTTTATGACAAATTAATAGCACTGTAAACAGAAGTAGCTTAATGGCACTCAATACTAGTTGCACATACTATAGCTTACACGCTATAATTTCTCCATGAAAATATACAGTAGGATACAAACGTCGCGGTAAAAAGTGTACGACATATTTACCCAGCTCGATAAAGCAGGAATGATATTTGCGTGCGAATGTACATGGATGATTGAATTCAATTGTGTCTTGCTTACAATTAAAGCTCTGAGTTCAACATAATCCACTGCATAGTTTTTGTTAAGGGGATCGTTTTGCTTGTTTGCTGAAAGACTAAGCAATATTAGGAAAATCTATCACTGTTCTCAATTAACCTTCCGTCAGTCGCTCAAAAAAAGTTACACCAGCGGTCGCATCGTGTACTGAGTACACGCGGAGCAATTTTGCTTGTCAATCTAAAGCTAGGCAAGATAGAGTATTGATGTCTTCGGCAAATTTCTTCAGTTCAACGGTACCAATTGGTCAGTGGACAAATGAAACTTTGAAAACATCCTCAACTTCCAGTGGCCATCGGATTGTTCCCCGGGGGAACCGATGAAGGGGACATTTTGTAATACAACTTCTCGAACACAAATATCTCAGGATCTAGATTGTTTAGCACGATGGTGTCTTCGACAAAGTTGTTCAGTAGGTCAAGGACTAACATGTGATAGGCCGCTTGTTTCGGAATTCTGCCACCAGTTGGCGCTAGTGAGCATGTAATTTTTCAAACACAGATATCTCAGGATCCCGACTACCTAGAAAGATGCGGTCTTCGACAAAGTTGTTTAGTAGGTCAAGCACTAAAATATTATAGGCCATCTAACTTGAAATTCTGCTATCAGATGGCGCTAGTGAGTACACAATATTTCAATCACGAATATCTCAGGATCCCGATTTTTTAGAAAGATGGTGTTTTCGGCAAAGTTGTTCAGTAGTTCAAGAACTAATATGTGATGATCTATTCAATTCGGAATTCATTCACCAGATGGCGCTAGTGAGCATGACATTTTTCGAACACATATATCTCAGGATCCCGATTACCTAGAAAGTTGACGTCTTCGACAAAAGTGTTGAGTAGGTAGGTCAAGGTCTAGCATGTGATAGGCCACCCAACTAGAAATTCTACCACCAGATGGCGCTAGTGAGCATGCTGTATATTGATCGCGGCTATCTCAATAACGATGTTATAGCAATATGGTGTCTTCGGCATAGCTGTTAAGTAGATCAAGGACTGAACATATGATGTGCCGTTTGATTAGGAATTCTTCCACAAAACAGTGCTAGTGATCATGGAATTTTTCAAACGCAGATATCTTTGGATCCTGATTCCTAAATAAATGTCCTGAGATATCCTCATTACTAATAAATATAACATCTGCAGCAAAGTTGTTCATTAGATGAAAGCCTAAAATTTAGGCCCTAAATGCGAAGGACCTCAAGTTTCAAAAATTCATCCAAAAGGTGGCGCTAGTGAGCATGCAGATTTATGATTGCTAATATCTGAGGATCCCGATTAAATCGAAAGATGAAGTTTTCAGCTAAAAGTTTTCAGCTAATCAAGTAAAAACTTGTGATGGGCCACATTTGGGGACGGAATTCTTCCACTAGATGGTGCTACTGAGTATGCTATATTTACAACCCAAATGTCTAGGATCGTGATTACATAATCATGAAAATGATATCTTCAGTTGTTTATTTCTAAGACAAGACTCACGGAGACGGTATTCTTTTTCTGCAATTGCTGTTTTTTTTCTTATTCCACTTAGTGTTTACATTAATCTTGCGCAAGCCGTTCAAGCTCTCACATGACCATCTCAGCCATAAATTATTGCGTTTGGATCACACCGAAGCAGAAACGGGATTTTGAGTGAAATTTCATGTCAGCAAACGTAGCAGACATTAGTCTTGTATTTAGATTTATCAGCATCTTTGGAAAAACTGCTCCGTTGACTGAGGTTTTTCATAATAGTTTATTTTGAATACTTTTCTCTTTTTCAGCCATGAAAACAACGGGCTGCATTTGACGTTTCGTGACAGCGGAATCTGGGCTGCGTATTTATTTATTTTTTTACTTTATTTCGAAGGCTCAGGTGCCGAAGGGCAAAAATCTGGGCTGCATATGACGTTGATATTTTTCCTCTTCGCGAATCTCTATCAGGTTTATTCTATTCAAGGCTAAAGTATGTTGTAATAATCCGTTTGTTTCGAAATTATCCCACCAAACGATGCTATACAGCATGAAAATTCCATAAGTAAATACTTCAGAATCTTCACTACATTCAAACATCCAGTCGATATTTATGGAATCATCGACTCATGGAACAGATATTCTTTGGAAAGCTGATTGAAGGGAGCATCATAGTAACCATGATTTTTGTTTTTGTTTCAAGTATGGTTTCATGAGTCGATATCGAGCTATGGAACATCGACTCATGGAGGTTGGACTGTAAATATGGCGTCTACTATTCTCTTTACAAACTGTGTTGGATTTTTCTCGAAACTAACAGCTTCCTGGCTCCTATTACAAAAACTCTAAGAAATCTTGGCTGAACTGTGTTTGGTTAGGAATTATATTTGTTTTCCTTTCTTTATCAGCTGCACCAGCAAATTTTATAAAAATCGTTCTAATATTCATTTTTGACATCGTTTTTTCAATAGAATTGCTTTCCGAGTACACGACACTGAAGACGGTCTTACAATTGAGCTCAAAAGACGCGTATCTGTCAAATCTGTCATCTTTCATTCATCTTAAGGTATTTTACTATACAACTTGAAGTTCAAGATTATCCAGAAAGTAGGGTTATCCACAGAATTTGTTTATATAGAGATGCGTGAATATTGGAATCAAAGAACTGTCAAACGTTGTTCCAATCGAGCAATAGGCCTTTTTACTAGAAATCCTTTATAAGAGAGATTCGCGGAAGCTGACATTTCTGTCAAAGTGTGAGCCAATCGAGCAGCGAGAGCTGTCAAAGTGTGAGGCCAAACGAACATGCGTTATGGTTTGTTTTGAACTTTTCTTGAGGAGTAATGTAATCCGCTTGAAATTATTTCGATAAAAGTAATTTTGCATGAGCAAAAAAATGAAATGTTTTACTTTTTTGAATTTTTGTCAATGCGATTTTTAGTTTTTGATTTTTTCGGCTGTTTATTAGTTTTGATATGTAGCTCAAAGATCTATAACGAAACAAAATACACTTTATAGCAATGAGGAAGTTCATGTCCGTGTTACAATATTATTCTCGACGCCGAGCAAAATCAGCACTGCTGGTCTGTTGCCAAATCATTCCATTTTACTTCCGCTTATCTCTCTATAAAGGATCACTACTTTTTACGAGATGTTTCAAATCAACTGATTCGGAAGGTCTTTGAAGTCTTGAATAGAAATGACAGTCCCTTGAATGCACCGGTCCTCCATTGATAGAAACGAATAGAAACACGGACCTGTCTCATGAAAAGGCCTGTCCAATGGGCGGCAAAAAGCTGTTACAACAAAAATGAAGATGAGTGTGTGTTAGTGCAAAGCGATATGAAAGTGACGTCTCCGGTTATCTCGGTCTATTATGGCGACTCACGGGATGACACGCACACGTACAACATTTTTCGAATCACCTCGAATGTGATAGAAGAGTGCATGGTGAGGTCACAAAAAATTCCCATCTCTGTCATCCACTGCTGGAATTGTTGACATTTTTTTAATATGGAGTTTCGAGGTTACGTCAGACGTGCAACGATCTATTGTCACTGCCTGTGTTGTTTATAAATAAATTCAAAATTACTCTCGAGTGCATCTCTAGTATAATCATTTTTTCTGGGTTTATCATTATAGTCAACGCTCCATGATTGCTCTGATAATTGAAGGGATCATCGACTCATTGTAATATCGCGTTATGTACACTACCTTGGAAAGCTGTTGTTGGGGTAATAATAGTAAACATGAAATTTGAATTTTAGTATGATTCCATAAAGTTCCCGATATCGAGTAGAGAAAAATTGACTCATGGAGGTTTCACAATTGGGTTTATTCTACGACTGGCGTGAGGTGACAATTGTCGATGTCGAAACCGAACAGTCAATTATGTTGTGAACATTTCGGTTTGCCGATATCTCGGAAGAATATATTCCGAGATTCTATTTTAAAAACTACCGAATTCTCAGCTCTTGGGTTCTTGGGCAAAATGTTTCGCTGAGGTCGGAGACATAATGTAAGTGTGTACGGATCTCCATTCATCCGGTTAAACCGTATCATGAGAATTTCCGAGATGATTCTAACCTGTAAACCGCGGTAGATATAGTGGCGTTTTATGTGAAAACTTCTGTGCGTTTTACGAAGTCTTTTCAAACAAACATAAATCAATGTATTCATCAGAAGTTCGTTCAATGGGCTAAATGTAAAAAAGAAATTCAATTTTAATCTAGAACCATAGAATGAACCTTATATCTTCCATTTTATGTTGTGCTTGCCTATTAATTCATTGGTAGCGAAATATTTAAACATTTGGCAAAACGTGCACTGATAGCCCAAATATCAGATAATAAGATGTTAAAAATAAAATGCTCACTGGCACCGAATTACATAATTCCAAATATAATTGCCCATAACATGTCAGCACTTTGCTTACTTAATAACTTTTGCCGAAGACGTCAAGTTTTAAAATAATCGGGAACTCGAGATTCTGTATTAGAAAAAATTGAATCAGAACCTCTAGTGTAGCCTGATGTAAGTATTTAAAATCTAGCCGCCCACTGGCATTTTTAATTGAATGTAGAAGAATTTCAAGTATATTTTACCCCTCACACATTGGCCCGTGATCAACAACTTCATCAAATACATCAATCTTTCTAATCTTTTAATTTTCCTAATCAGGATCCTGAAATATATGGTTTCGAAAAAAAAAAATACATAAACCGTGTTTCTGTAAGAATTCTAATTCAAACGGCATATCACATGTTTAGTCCTTGATCTACTAAAACAGCTTTGCTAAAGACACCATCATGCTATAATATCGCTATCCTGAGATGCCGTGAATCAAAATACAGCATGCTCACTAGCGCTATCTGGTAGTAAGGAATTTCAAGTTAGGTGGCCTATCACATGACCTATCCCACTCAACACTGCCAAGATATCGTGTAATCAGGGCGACCAGAAACCCGATTCTTAGTGGAAGGTGCACTATACACGATCGAAAAAAAGATGTTCTTAATTTGTAAGACGCTGTTGATATGTGAAATGAACAAATACAATTTACGACACGAATGCACTCCTTGAGTGTAAAAGTGTCTTTAACTAACAAAAAACACTTTTGTCGAAGACGTCAACTTTCTAGGTAATCGGGATCCTGAGATATATGTGTTCGAAAAATGTCATGCTCACTAAGCGCCATCTGGTGAATGAATTCCCGAATTGACTAGATCATCACATATTAGTCCTTGAACTACTGGAACAACTTTGCCAAAAAACACCATCTTTCTAAAAAATCGGGATCCTGAGATATTCGTGATTGAAATATTGTATACTCACTTGCGGCCATCTGATAGCAGAATTTCAAGTTAGATGGCCTATAATATATTAGTGCATGACCTACTAAACAACATTGTCGAAGACCGCATCTTTCTAGGTAGTCGGGATCCTGAGATATCTGTGTTTGAAAAATTACATGCTCACTAGCGCCAACTGGTGGCAGCATTCCGAAACAAGCAGCCTATCACATGTTAGTCCTTGACCTACTGAACAACTTTGCCGAAGACACCATCGTGCTAAACAGATCCTGAGATATTTGTGTTCGAGAAGCAAAATGTTCCCTTCATCGGTTCCCCCGGGGAACAATCCGATGGCCACTGAAAGTTGAGGATGTTTCCAAAGTTTCATTTGTCCACTGACCAATTGGTACCGTTGAACTGAAGAAATTTGCCGAAGACATCAATACTCTATCTTGCCTAGTTTTAGATTTATAATCAAAATGCTCCGCGTGTACTCAGTACACGATGCGACCGCTCGTGTGACGGGCCCGGTAACAAAAAAGTTACACGAGCGGTCGCACTGGTGTACTGAGTACACGCGTAAAAACTTATGTTAAAAACACGATGTTTTCGAATACTTTTCGTTGATTTTTTCGGAAAATTTCTTCTGTACAAGCAAAAAGAAGAGTAGATCTTGGAAAAAGACCAACACCCGGATCAATTTGAAGAGATTTTCAACGTGTTTTTCGGCTTTTCGCAAAGTGCGTGTACTCAGTACACTAGGGCGACCGACGGTGGGTTAACCAAATGATTCACAGTGAAAATATTTCCAAATATGTTAATTTTATTTTTACCTTGAAACTGATTTCGAAACATCGATTATTGTTCAATAATTAATAATGATTGATGAAACTTACCAATGGACAAGAAATCAACATTAGTGTACCCATTTTGAATCAGTTGACACAGGTCAAATATTAAATATTGCCCTGTAATGATTGATTGAATGTGAATCAATGATTGATGACTGCTTATAACGCATCCTAGATTGTGTTAGCTCATTGACCATTTTATTTAGGAATAAAAGAGAAGCGAGGGAATGATCTGTCCGATTTGGCGCACGAATTGACTTTCAAACTCATTGAAACCTATTTTAAAGTGTACACTGAGACAACCATAAGCATGAAATGTTTATCATAGGTAAATGATGCATTGACCCAATCGACAATGCCACGACAATTTGCTCAAGCTTCACCGAGCCGTGATTATAAGTTATGAGAGGTTTATCCGGTCAATCGCGCGATTAGTGGACAAGCCTCATTTGCATGTAGTAATTAATATTTAACTTGAGACTACTTGTGGTACGCCGTTATTAATTGGATTGCCGATTTGTTCAGTCACCATAAAGAATGAAGAGTGAAAACACTGATAACGTTTTCCACTTGAATGCTGCTCGATCAATGTTTATACTTCCATGACAAGAACTCAATTTCAAATCGCTGTCGGCGATTACTAGAGAAACGTGATGAAAGCACTTAGAATCTATGTGTAAACACTTGAAGGAAAAACAACGTCTGTCAAATTAAACGAGTTTCAATGTACCTTTTATTTCCGTCTTTATTAATTGTCTTTTGAAGAAATATAAATGCATGTGGCTACCTACAATTCTTCTGAACAACTTGCCAAAGGCACCCTTAAAAAAAATCTCAACATAATTTGCTGTTAACGCCACTGAATTTACACCATCCCAAGTTGGAGTTTCCAGTGTTAAGTCAACGGTGGCGTCTTGTGACTCTGTCCAGTTCCCTGATATTCGTTGACCATCAATGCAATCCCCACATATTGACACGATTTCCAACGCTCAGTAAGTGAACCGTTCGATGTTTTGTTTGACTTGCATCACGCAAAACAAAATCATTTCCAACACGCCAATATGAGTTTCCACTCCATTCTTGCGTCAAAAAACTGCCTAGTCATCGAATTTGTACATTTTAGCGAAGTTCAGTCGAATGTCACTAATTATGTCCGATTTCTTATGTGAGTCATAGAAAAATCATTTTGAGGGAACGACAAAAAAACACTGCGAATGTTTTTGATTATTATCAGACACGAAACGACCATTCCGGCAGTTGTGTAAGATAAGCAGTATCCTGATAAATCAAATCCGTACACAAACAAGCATTTTGAAATTGGTCGGTTCTGCTAGTGAGTAGGATCAGGTGATTTCGCACCTACTGGGAACAGTTTGTACTTCAGTGGTTTTCAATTTTTTCCTCTCTGTGCACCCATTTTGAACTTTTACGAAACTCATTCCCTCCTTCGAAAAAGAAACATGTTGTTTGGCTCTATACTATTCCTGACTCAGGTTTGTTAGTGTATACAAAAAAGTTTCAGGAAATTCGGCCGAGAAAATCCCCCATGACAAAGTGAATCACTGAAATGTCTAAGTAGTTCTTCACACTATGCTAACAATCTGATAGAAAATCTGGATCCATTAATAAATGTTTTATTGTTAGGGTCAAAGAAAAATTATGGTGCTCCTTTATACCTACTGTAATATTAAAGTCTGTAAAAAATATACCGTCAGTCGGGGCTACTTTGGACACTCGCGTTCTGGATTTATTTGCAGCATAACTATTAATCTGAGCCATTTTGTGTCTTCAGTACTTTTGTTACCAATATATGCTCTACAACTAGGCATGCACATTTTTAGAACAACGTCAACAATAACAGGGTAAACCAGAAAATGTATCAAAAAAGTCCAAACAAATATTCGCAAGCTACAAAACATTTACTATGTAAACTTTGTTGGAATTTTTCACATATCGTACAAAATTGTTGGAACATCGCAAAACTATCGAACAGTCATGATTCAAAGAAACTTTGATAATTTAATGTTGAAAATTGTTGTTTTTATAAAAATACTTGATCGAAGATCCTAAACTTTATAATGTTAATTTTAGTTAAGAGTTTGTACATATCACAACACAAACAAAATTGAACTATGAATTCAGAAAAGTGAATAACCATCAAACATATATATTCTAATACGCTTAAACATTAATCTCAAAACATAAATGAAAAAAAAAATCGGTCAAATTTTACATGAATCCGCAGAACAAAGTGAATGCATACTTCATCTGGTACACATAACCTACTGTTACTCCATCTCAAAACTATTGTGAACCAAAATGCATCTGAGATAAGCAAAATTTAAATTGTTTACGATCTTGCGAAACACTAATCTTAAACTTTATAGATTGCACTTTACACAAAAATTACTTTTAGTAACATGAATTGATGAGATCCTTCTACATATCATTCATATACCATTTAGAATCAGAGCGAATGTTTTTGTACAAAAATTCATTAATCATCGCAGTACTTGGTAGTTTCATCATTCGTGTGTATCAACTTAAACAGTCAAGCATTCGTAGCTGACAGTTACATTAAAAAAGGTTAAAAAGGCAAACTTGAAGTTACAAACTAAAAGTTGTGGAAGAGCATGGTTCGGAGAAAAATGTTATATATGAGTGTTTTTTCGAGCTTCATAATTTTTGTAAATTATATTTGTCGATAAAAAAAAACGTTCAAAAACATCATAATGGACTATAATCTATAGAATCTGTTTAAAATTTATGACAACAAATCATTTTATTTTCAAATTGTATTGATTTCTGAAAGTGCTACTTTGGCCCCTTTTTTGTTTTGTAGGACACATTTTTTTCGCTATTCAAGCAATATTTTTATTTCTTGATGGATTTGCCTCATATTTTGCACAGTTGTTATGTACATATACAACTTAGATATGTGCAAGAATTATCGAAATCGGTCCATAATTCTTAGAGCTACATATCCTCAAAGTTGAAGAAAGTGGAAATAATGTCAAAAGAAGCCCCGTTTGACGGTATTTAAAATAAAAAAACGACCTCCTTTTTTATTCTTAAAGCATTCTGAGCAGATTGTTAACAAAAATTATATGAATTTGAAGAACATCAAAAAACAATATCAGGCTTCTAAGAAATGTGTAGCTCTACGTATTATAAATCAAATTATTTCAAAACTAGTGGTCCCGGTAAACTCTTGCTATCAATTAGGCTGTCCATGCTAGTGTAGAAATTGACCGATTAGTTTTTTTTATGTTTTCCAAACACCATTCTATTTTTATTTATATAGATAGATCGTCCTTATTTCATGTGCAAGACTTTCAAAGAACAAGAGTTTCTAAATTTTCTATCTAACAGTTTTAGATGAGCACTATTGATGCTGGATTATTAATTGTCTTAATTGCTTCAAAATGTGGATTGACTAAGAGCTTAACTATTCTGACAATTATTTTTAAAATTTTGTAATAGAGGCCAACCCTGGGTCTGGGCGGGGGCAGGGAAAACCAGCGTCCCTCATTCAGGACAATGTTTAGCATACTTGAATTTGACCTGCCAGCTGAATTATTTTTGTTCGGTGGCGTGTATCAGCGTGAATAAAATTGATTATAAAACTGCTCGAAAATATAATGATGAAACCGTTTATGTACAATAAACAGTAGCAAACATGACCAGGCATTGCAGAATTTGTTCTCATTTGATTCATAAGTGCGATCAAAGCAAGCGAAGAAAAACATCCCATCTTTATCGGTCCATGAGCGGCAATGGTTCGCAAGTTGTAACAAACTTGACAAACATCAGGAGCGAACGAGAGCCCCAAAGAGAGAGCGATGATAAAATTTATTTTTCCGCTTGTTTCTCTATTGAGGGTATCCAACAGCAATAGTATCCCCAGATTTGGAGCTTGTTTAGATGGGTTTTATCATGCATTGTTATCCCCCGCTCTAATCAGAGCAGTATATGATAAACAGGCTCTCATGATGTGCTGCAAATCATGATTGCTACAGAGAGCGATAAGTGAGTGATTCTCCTAATTATCTCTGGATGCAATCCCTGAACATGATCTTATACTTCAATTAAAAAATACCTAAATTAATACAACGATTCTAATTGCTGGGCTACGTGTTCTTATATGGGTTAATGTCTTAAGGATTCAAACTCTTCCTAAAACATGCATTCCAAAAATCTACGGTATTTGAGACAAATCCTGAAAGAATTCTTGGAGAAATAAGTAGGAATGTAGGTGTTATGATATTTATTATATTGGCAAAATCCAGAAAAATGCAATGGAGAAAACTCCTGAAGGAATTCCTGAAGATATTCCCTGCAGGAATATCTGAAGATTTCTTTAAAGGAATTCTTACAGGAATTGTGTCCATGAAGGCATTTGTAAAGTAATTCTTGGAATTTCCTAGGAAAAAATCGTGAAAAAAAAACTTTTAAGAACCTGAAGAAAATTAGAGAATTTTGCACTGTAGATATTCTTTAGGAACTGCTGCATGATTCGCTGAAGAAAACTTTTACATGACTCCCTGGTGTTTTTAAATTCGATTCCTGAATTCGCCATCAACATTGATTTTTCATGAAGTGTGGTGCAAAAAGCTAAAATTTTAAGAAAACATTGTTTACTATTTTTTTTTCTTCTGTCGGGTGTGAGATCACTGCGTCCATGTTTTAGAATTATTGTGATATACCCTTTTGATTTTACAAAGACCCTCAGTGGCGAGAACGCCACCGGAATACTTTGCGCGGTGACTGAACTTTTAGCCATCTGCCATTGATGGGCAGAAGTCCTATTGTACAGCATTATGAATCCTCCAATCTGGTACGATCAGCCTGATAAAGCCGACCACTTCCCTGGGGGATGCGTTCCAAATATCGGCCGGCTCTAAAAAGGGCTTGCCAAATATTTTGGATCTTCTTTGTATATGTGCACTGTAGGAGCAGAGAAGGTGTTGAGAGGTTTCGCACGTTTTACTACAGAAATGGCAATTTGGGTTTTGGATGGCTCCGATCTTTTGTAAATGGTATCTGCTGGGGCAGTGTCCAGTTATTAGACCGGTGTAAGTGCTGAGGTCTCTTTTGTTGAGACCAATTAGTTTTTGTGTTTGTTTCGAATTAATTGTGACGAATCTTTTGGACTGATTCGCATTGGAAACTGTTTTCCAATTGGATATAATTTGACTGGGACAACCAGCTGTAGTGTGTTTAGTGAGCAGTTTGATATGCCAAAGAATGGCTCATGACCAATGAATGTATTGGCCGATCCATTCCTGGCTAGCTCATCGGCAGTTTCATTACCCTCTAGACCCGTATGCCCCAGAATCTATTTATTTATTTATTTCGTCAATCAATAGTAGACTACACATTTGCTTAATTCTATGTTGTATTATATCTTAAGGAATTAAAATATTGTCTTAGCTTTGTTCGCGGCATGGTCAGATCAATTTCTGTGCAATGCTGATTATAAAGAGACATCATTCGATTCATTGGGCCGAATTTTGCATAGTTAGTTCGATGATTATTTGATGCAAACAAATTCCGATTTCTTAACTGTCTAGCGGGCGTTCCAATACAGTTTAGGGCCAATACAGTTTAACTCGATTGCGGATGGCTAGGGTTTTTAGAGCAAGAATACATTCCCACACTAATTTTGAGTTAAAAGTATAAGCTTTCAGAGCATGAAGAGCTGCTTGGCTGTCGGAGAAAATACAGATTGTGGCATTTCTGTAATTCTTCTTTACGCTGAGCTGCGCACATTCAATGATAGCATACACTTCAGCCTGAAAAACTGTAGGCCACTGTCCGAGAGGGACAGAGATTTTAGTTCTTGGTCCGTGCACTCCAGACGATTGTTCATTCTCGATCCATCAGTGTAGAATTTGATTGAGCCTGGAGGAATACTCGGTCCACCTTTTTGCCACACTTGGCTCTTATTTACTTTAATATTTTTTAAAATAATTTTTGGGATTTTTTAGGTTGCTGGCATCTTATCTCAAATGCGACATAATACCCACTGATCAAAACCAAGTAATCATGGTGCTCAAGTTGGAATTATTACATTATAACGGTTCGTATAAAGGTTACACTACTGTATAACTACAATTAAAGTTGATTCGAAGTGTCATCCCACTAGAGACACATTAACGCCATACTTTTTAACTTTGACTCGACATTTGACCCTTTATTATTTTAAATCAACTTAAATTGCAGTTAAACAGAAATGCCAGCTTTACATACACAGTTTGTCTGCATAAATTGCAGCCAATATTTGCATCGTAAAACGACGTATAAGGCGGCAAACACTGGTGCCTATGGAGAAATCTTCGCAAAAAGTCCTGGAAAAACCTCTGAAAAAATATTAGCTGAATCTCTTAACATATCCAGAACCACTTGCAAGAATGTAAATATTACTGAAGCAGCTCTGGGATGAATTTTTTGCGGCATACCTATCCCAGGAAAAATTATTGGTGGAATCCCTGGAGTGATTATTGAACGAAATTCTGAAATCTTTGAAGAAATACTAGGAGAAATTTTCAAAGTAACAACTAGAGGCAAAGTTTACAAAAATAATACGCAGTACAGTGGTGTTTCGATTTACTACGCCCACTCTCAAATTGAAGTGATGAAACCAAAAAGGCACTGTAGTTCATGAGCCATTCCAGTGTATTTTTGATCAGTGTTAATCAATTTTACGTGAAATACCAAAAGCGATACTTTTCTAATGCATTTATAAGGTGAAGAAATTTCTTGAAAACTATATAAAGAAATTGCATAAGAAATTCTCAGATGTTTCTCAGAAGCCTTAGGAAATTCAAGGAAGAATGAAAAACAAAATTCTTGAACGATCCCTGAAGGATTTTCCTTTTAAAATTTCCTGAACGAATACCTGACTCAAAAGGATGCCCTGGTGGCTCCCCTGGAAAAATTGTTTCATTTTTCTTCATTTAGGAACTTAGGCTTATAACCACTTCACTGTTACTCTCTATCTGGTCACCCTGCCAAAATACAAAGAAAATTTGTAGCAATGTTCTACGAAATTATGTAAATAATCAAAATGCACAACTTTGTGGATGTAAATAGGGTTCTAAAACGTAATCAGGAAAAATATTTTCAATTTTTAGTAATAGATGGCAGATTTCATGATTTTGCTGTTATTAGGGATTCAAATCGATGAAACCTCGTTGGATTTAAACTACATTATAAGCAGTAGCATATTCTGACAGTTTCACATGTATCCTTGAGTATTCAAACAAGGGAACTTGAATATCATAAGCCACTATTTTAACCTTAAAAATGATCGTATCTGCTGTTCTACGCATTTTAGAACCCCACAATGTTCAAGAAAGTGATGTTTTTCAATTACTTACATTATTTTACGCTACGTTATACACACCTGCTTAAGGTTAAGGCTTTCAGTCGTCAATGAAACTTGCTTACATCCGACGTTTTGGACAATGTATGAATCAGCAGTGTTCCGTTCTATTCTATACACAGTTTATTCTTTGAAAAATGCACGATACATGTCCTATTATATATACACAGCTAATTCCTTGAAAAAGGCGCCAAAATTTTTAAAATTATCGAAAATGGATGAAATTGAACACATTCGAAAACAGTCCACGGCAAATTTAGTCTAGTTTCAAGAACTTGACCACGCATATTGGCTACCGGACACAGGAGATGTTCCGGATTTTCCGAGGTCATGTGAAAATAGCATTTTTTTATATCGCTTGTATTTTTGTGCGGTGTGAAGTTTTTTGATGTTTACAATTTTCCTAGAAACTAGAACTAGTAAGAAGTTGAATGCCGGCGGACATAGATTCGTTGAAAATCTCAGAAATATGGCCATTTCCGTAAAAACTGGTTCCGGAAAATATGGTCAGTCATGTTTGTCTTTGCAATCATATTAGAGGTTGAAACAGTGGTCCAAGTTTATTCTAGCATCCTTGTTTGGATACTCAAGGATACAGGTGAAACCATCAGAATATGCAAACTGATCATAATATAGTTTGAACCAGGAATGGTTTGTCTGCATCCTTTTGTGTCCCCAATAACGAAAACATAATGAAAAATGGCCTTTTTTTATCAAAAATTGACAATTTTCTCGCATAAGCTGGGATAACGCCCTAAAAGCCATCGGTAGCCACGTGTGTAGCTCATTTTTCCTATTTGTGTTTTAGAATCCTTTTCGTTTTTTTTCAAGTTGTGTATTTTGATGATTATCATCATTTGTGCAGAACATTCTTCTTCTTTCTTCTTCTTGCTGGCATTACATCCAAACTGTGACAAAGCCTGCTTCTCAGATTAGTGATCTTATGAGCACTTCCACAGTTATTAACTGAGAGCTTTCTTTGCCGATTGACTTTTTTGCATGTGTATACGTGTGGCAGGTACGAAGATACTCTATGCCCTGGAAATCGAGAAAATTTCCTTTTACGAAAAGATCCTCGACCAGCGGGATTCGAACCCACGACCCTCAGCATGGTCATGTTGAATAGCTTGCGCGGTTTACCGCTACGGCTATCTTCATCTTCAAAAACCTCGAATTTTGATTTAACGACATTTCGAGGTCTTTTTATAAAATATCTTAGTGTTTCGGTAGGGAGACCAGATAGATCAGAAGAGTTGGTGTATTCAGCAAACTAGTTTCAGTTTCATTAATTTACTTTGTAAAATACATCATATTCAATCTCCGTAAAAAAAGATAGAAATTTGCAGCGCCACCTGTGGCGAGATTCCGAACTAAACCCGTTGTGCCAAGTTGCTTTAAAATTTTCATTTAAAATCACGTTTCAACACGTTACTGAAAAAGGATCACGATTCTAAGCATTAGTCCCGCTGTGAGATATCTTTCCACAAAAATAACCTGGAGAAATTGAAGTACACCTAGAAAAATGTAGCATGTATTTTCGATGATGCCTTTGGAGCAGCCCTTGGAGGATTATGGATATCCTCCAAGAGCTTCTCCAAAGACATCTTAGATACATACATACATATACAGCCATTCCATTAAAAACCGATCTAGTGGGTCACCGAATTCCGTGAAAGTTTGCTATTTTGTTCCTTATCCGTAATAAGGATACACCTGTTTTTGGATTTTTTGATTAGAGTGACCGTTTCCAAAATAGAGTGACCTATCGCGACCTTGCAAAATTTTTATTTTTTTTTTAAATTATTACTTTTGAAGCGCTTGGCCGATTTTCAATTGATGGATTGATTGACTCTTTATTATAGGAAAATTCAGCCCAAGGCTGGTTCATCCCGTTCGATTTTCAATTTTCTTTGACGAAATGAAAGCTAAAGATTTTGACTTTTCAAGAAAAATATAATATTTCACAAAATTTTTTTTTTTTACATGAAAAAAAAATCCGTTTTTGCGTGTTTTGAAGGCCTCGGGACAAAAGGGGCTATTGCTGTTCTCATTTTTTCTTTAAATTTCAGAAAATTTTACGTTTACTATCAAATTTTTTAGCGATGTATGTTTTTTAGATTTTCAGATATATTTTTTTTGAAATTAAAAAGCAGTCATTTTTTATCGGCACTTACTGTAGGTTTCAGCGCATTAGATTTTTTTTTAATTAAATATCATAACTTTTGAACAGCTCAACCGATTTCCAAACTTTTTTATGGAATAAAAGCTTAAGATTCCAACTTTTCAAAAAAAAAAGTCAAAATCTTTAGCTTTCATTTCGTCCAAGAAAATTAAAAATCGGTCAAGCGGTTCAAAAGTTGATTTTTTTTCAAAATAAAAATTTTGCAAAGTCGCGAGTTTTCTGGTCGCCCTATTTCGAAAATGGTCACCCTAATCAAAAAATCCAAAAAACACGTGTATCATTATTTCGGATAAGGAACAAAATAGCATATTTTCACGGAATTCGGTGACCCACTAGATCGATTTTTCATGGAATGGCTGTATATCCATAGAAGAATCTTCTTGATGATATTCTTAG
>NW_018735707.1:0-18103 GCF_002204515.2 Aedes aegypti | reverse complement strand
GCCACAAGAACCCTCAAACAGTTGGCGATAGACGAAGCAACAACTTTTCCCCTAGGAGCACAGGCGGCAAGTGAAGATACCTACATGGATGATGTCATCACGGGTGCGAATTCTGTGGACGAAGCTTGCGAACTACGGCAGCAACTAAGCAAAATGACAAACAGAGGTGGATTCTGGCTCAGAAAGTGGGCCTCAAACTGCTCCAAGGTTTTGGAAGGGCTTACTGAGGACAACCTGGCAATTAGAGCGGCAGACGGAATCAATTTGGATCCTGACCCGTCTGTGAAGACCCTCGGACTAACATGGATGCCGAAGAGTGATCAGTTGAAGTTCAAGTTCGACGTTCCAGCGGTGCTACCAAACCAGCAATTCACCAAAAGGGAAATGCTATCCATCATAGCCACTCTCTTCGATCCTTTAGGGCTGCTCGGAGCAGCAGTAGTCACTGGGAAAATCGTGATGCAACTTCTATGGAAATATCGCGATATCGACGATCGTCCGCTGGGTTGGGACGACCCGATACCTTCGACGGTGGGTGAGGATTGGAGAAAGTACCTTCAACAACTTCCTCTGCTAAACGAGATCAGGATTGATCGCTGCGTCATCATACCCAACGCAGTTTCCATGGAAATCCACTGTTTTTCGGATGCCTCGGAGAAGGCGTATGGCTGTTGTATTTACGTGAGGAGTGTAGATGCAGCAGGGGAATCAAGGTTCGGCTTCTTTCGTCGAAATCACGAGTGGCACCCTTGAATTGCCAAACAATTCCTCGATTGGAGCTATGCGGAGCTGTTCTATCGGCGGAACTCTTCGAAAAGGTTCAAGAATCCCTCAAAATTCCCTTGCAGAGGTACTTCTGGACAGACTCTACTTGCGTTCTTCGTTGGATCCAAGCTTCACCAACGAACTGGACCACTTACGTGGCCAATCGAGTCTCCAAGATCCACACACTAACCAATCCGGAAAGGTGGAGACATGTTCCTGGCGTGGAGAATCCGGCCGATCTTATTTCAAGGGGCGTCTTGCCGGAGGACATCATCCACAATGATTTCTGGTGGAATGGACCACGATGGCTCGCGGAAAATCCGGAAAGGTGGCCAAAACTACCGGAATCATGGAATGAAGAGGACGTTGAGAAGGTCGATAAAGAAAGGCGACGTACAGCGGTCGCTTGCACCAGTTCTCCAGAGGCGGAGTTCAACAGCTGGTATCTAGGACGAACTTCATCGTATACCAAACTCGTACGAATCACGGCGTACTGCTTACGGTACCTGAAACAACTACGTACTCCTCGAGATCAGCGAAATCCATCGAAGTTCCTGACGTCTGTGGAGTTAAGAGAAGCGGAGATCACCCTGGTTCGGAATGTTCAACAGGAGTTCTTCGTTGAGGAGTGGATGGTGCTAGCTGAAGGGAAACCTATTCCAAGGAAGTCGCCATTGCGGTGGTATAATCCATTTATATCCAAAGACCTAGTTATTCGAGTAGGAGGAAGACTGCGACATTCGCAAGAAGCTGAGGACACCAAACACCCGATGGTTTTGCCAGCTCGTCATGAGCTTACCAAGATGATCCTTCGATATTACCACGAAAAACTGCTGCACGCTGGGCCGCAGTTACTGCTAGCTAACGTTCGCTTACATTTCTGGCCGTTGGGGGAAGAAGTGTAGCGCGGAATATAGTACACCGGTGCATGAAATGCTTTCGGTCTAAACCATCGTCCATTGAGCAGTTTATGGGAGAGCTGCCAGCGCCACGAGTCACCTTGTCGCGACCTTTTTCGCAAACCGGAGTGGATTATTGTGGACCGTTTTATGTTCGACCAGCACCCCGGCGACCAGTCGTCAAGATGTACGTTGCGCTATTCATCTGCCTGTGTACAAAGGCGGTACACCTCGAGATCGTGTCCGATCTGACTACCGATCGATTCATCCAAGCCCTACGTAGATTCACTGCTAGGAGAGGAAGACCGAAGGACATGTACTCGGACAATGGTACCAACTTCGTTGGAGCGCGAAACGTGTTACGGGAACTCTACAATTTGGTGGATTCAAAGAATCACCAAGAAAGCGTTACAAATTGCTGCCTAGAAGAGAGGATTCAATGGCACTTCAATCCGCCTAGCGCCCCGCACTTTGGAGGCCTATGGGAGGCCGCGGTTCGGTCTGCGAAATCCCACCTTCTGAAGGCTATAGGAGAAACACCACTCTCGCCGGAGGATTTGAACACGCTGCTCGTACAGGTGGAGGCCTGTTTAAATTCCCGACCGTTGACGCCCATGTCGGACGATCCAAATGATTTGGCGCATTTCTTGATTAACTCAAGCCTTCAGTCCCTACCGGATACAGAATTGGAAGACGTGCCAATGAATCGCCTCGACCGTTTTCAACTGACCCAGAAGATTGCCCAAGATTTTTGGAAGAGATGGCGGCGAGAATACTTGTGCCAACTTCAAGGGAGAAGCAAACGCTGGAAGCCATCGGTCGCAATCGAAATTGGCAAGCTGGTCATCATTCGGGACGAGAATCAACCCCCCATGCGGTGGAAACTAGGTCGTATAAGCGAGGTGCACCCAGGCACCGATGGTATCGTGAGGGTAGTTACGTTAAAAACAGCTTCAGGCAACTTCAAACGTCCTGTGGAGAAACTTTGTCTTTTGCCATTTCCGGAGTCAACGTCTACTCATCAATATCAATGAGCGAAACCCTACCCTTTCCTTTCCTGTCGAAGAGGAGATTTCATTTTTCTTTTCAGAAATTGAAGCAATTCCTGGGTGGGTGAGGATGGTAGGGAAGTAGTATCGCACCCCCAAGCCCTTTCGAACTACATCACTGGATAAGACAAACCAACTGCGAACATCAGCCTGAACCACACAATAGCTGCAGATCAGCCAGGAGGCTATAGATAGCAGTGGAAAGAGACCAGAACAAGCTGATGGTAAACAACCATTCGTGGCTACCTGCCTTGCTGGATGACCACTGCCATAGCTTGCGAGATAGCTGATGATAGCATGTGAGATCGTTGGAGAGCTGTCCATTTTGATATCGCAGTGGTGGATATGCTTCAGGAGATGCCTCTCTCATGTTACGACTCTCATCTCCGAATTCGATCATTTGAGATCCCTACAGCAGGTTTAGGAATGACCTTTTGGTGTCGTAGAAATCAGTTTTAGATTGAACCTTCCCTCCGATAGCAGGCGCGCCGGTTAGAGGCCTACGCACGGCCGTATCTGAATGTTACGTGTTTAAGTTTAAGAAATCGATGTTAGAATAAGTCCAATAAATGTAGTCCGTTTAGTTTTGTGCGTTTTTAGAACAATATAGTGTTTTTATTGTACCGCGAGTTCTTTATTGCCAAGGAAGAAGAATGCTCAGTGTTCGCTTAAAGGAAGCCTTCTACCGCAAAGGATAATTGTTGCCCACCCAATCCAACCACATACACTGGTCGAGTGCTGAGGAGCCATCCCACCCAGTCGAAGGAGGTGATTCCCCGGTTCCCCAACAACAATAATTTATTGTTACTCCGGTAAAATTATCGTAGCCTTTGTAACGTAACCAACAATATTCGGGTTTCAGAAGTTTTTGACGGGTTTTGCGACTGAATAATTTTTTACGGTTTGAGTTGATTGAGTGATTTTGCATCAAAATCTCAAGCGTGAGAATTGCGAAGCAGATCTCTAATGAGTTTGCTCTCACGGGAGAGCGTATTGATTGAGATTTGGAGTGTTAGTCTTTCAACACTGTAACAAACACTAGTAAAACTTACACAATAAACAAACTCTGTACGTACTTCCGTTTAATATTGATCTCTATTATAAATTTACATGTTCATCCTTACATAATATTAATTGATTTTATTTTCCTTTACTATACTACTTCTTTACTTTATTCACTGATATCACATTATTCCATTAACAAATAAATTTACACATTGATAAGCAACAATTACTTATTCTTGGTAATTTTTTTATAGACCTCACTAATCATCACCCTTGAATCGATTTTACCAGTCTTCAGAAATATCATTTACCCACCAGAACCACAAATTTGTTTTTTTTAATCTAATTTATTAACTTACAATTCCCGAAAACAATAGCTTAGCATTGAGCTTGTCAAGCTTCAAAAGATAGGTTGAGAATAAAATCCAATAAAAACTATAAATTTCTAAAACTAAAGAATTTGTCATGTACCTTCACTTACTTTCACTGATTTTGATCATCTCTAGAAAATGATACATTCTTCTCTATTTTATTGTTCAACTTGACACAGCTTTCTAGGCTGTGTTAAAAAAATATAAAACTTTCAATCGAATGTGCATTTTTTCTTTCAAAACTATTGCCTATTATGATCATTGTATGCTCCTCATCTTAAAACACTTAATTTTGTATGGATGGATCTTATCAGGCCCTGAAAAAATCACAATCAATTTCCTGAACAGAAAAAATTTACATATTTTCGAGTAACACAACCAAAACATTTCAGTGGACTTCCTAAACTAACAAAACCTGTTGCCCTATTCATTTTCCAATTTTTTTTTTTTGTTAATTTTGATCACTTCTAAAAGTTACAACTTCTTTTTCTCATAACATTCATTGATTTATTGATGCAGGCTCACAAAAGATCAATCAAGTAACAAACCAGTAAATTTCAGTGCATTCCAAAACTAACCAAAATTGTCTTGTTCCTCTTACGCAAAAAATCCGCTGATTTTAATCATTCTCCTGATAATGTTGGCCGACGAACGCAAATTGCACGTACTTCCTTCCGATGTTGATCATTTTAAAAATTACAAGTTTTGTTATTGATTTTGTTCTTTCTTCTCTGATTTTTTGTCCCATTGCATCGATCAAAACTTACCAGGCTTCAAACGAACAGTCGAGTAAAAAACTCAGAAAATTTCAGTAATTTTCCCAAATTGATGGGATTGTCCTATTCTTCCATTCATGAAATTCACTTGATTTTTGATCACCTCTGATATTATATGTTCCTACTCATCACATTCTTCCTTAAACACATTCTGATCATTATGTGCGTACACTTCATCGCAAAACAATTTTTGATTCGTTCACTTTGTATTGCATAAAACAGGTCAGGCTCTAAAAGATTCGTAAGGTTAACAACTCCAAGAAATTATAATTAATTTTCTGAATGGAACTCAATCAGTTTTTTTTTTCGAGTAACGTAACCAAAAAATTACCAGTGGACTTCATAAACTAACGAAATCGACCGGTTCTTTCTCACAAAATACTCACTGATTTTGATCACTTCTTCCAATTTACATGTTCTTCGTTCTCAAAATATTTTGCTGGACTTGATCACTTCTCATAGATGAAGCTTACTATACTATACTATACCAGCTTACTTACTATACTATACCAGATAATTTTAATTTACTTCCTGAACTAACAACAACAATTTTACGAAACGACAACCATATTGATATTGCTGCTGTTTTCACGCGTTATGACCTCGCCTTCTGTAAAAACGTTATTTATAAAATAAGAAATCAGTTGTTCTTAACTACTCGTAACATGGACTGCATTAAAAGCACGATTATCTCAAATGTAATCAATGAACTTGACACATATAATTCATGTATCATTTTCATCGAATGTATTTATGATGCACATCACTTGAATGAGTGATTTGCCCGCATAGATCAGAGATATTCTGAATAAAATCATAACAAACCTCCACACTTTTATCAATAACACAACCAACTTCCACATTTTTACCAATACACGTGTACTATTGCACGTGTATTCCAGAGGGCTGTTTACTTGAGTGTACATTAAATTATATTTTCGTTTATTAAAAATTTATACTTTCGTCCTGAAACTCAATACAATTGAACAATTTGAACAATTTTTTATGGATGGAGTTTGTCCGGTTTTAAAGATTCGCCGAAACCCAAACTAGAAAATTTCAATTCTTCAACTCAAAGCATTCGTTAAAATTGATCATTTCTCATTATCTGTTCTGCATATTGATCACTTCATATGAATGGAGCTTACCAGTCTCCAAAATTTTACCACTACCAACAAAGTAAGACAATTCATAATAAATTTCTCGAACGAGAGAAATTTATGCATTCAAAACGAGTGCTGACTTTGATCACATTTCATATTGGTATGTTTTTCATGTTAGAACAATCGTTTGAATTAATCAAACCTTCAGTTGCTCATGCGTCAAAGAGATTCGTCGAGTTAATCAGAAGAATTCTAACTTCACACTAAAGAAAATTATCTGTTTTTTTCTCGTAAAAACACTCGCTGATTTCTATCACTTCTTAACGTGACTTGTTCTTCCTCTCTAATGTTTTGCTTGATATTGATCATTTGGAGCTTACCAGGTTCCAATAATCCACCTTGTATTAAAACCTGAAAATTTCAGTTGACTTCTAAACTAACAAAGGTGCTTTGTTCTTACATGTTTACATCTCATATTTTGATGTTCTTCCACTTATTATAATCACTGGTTTTTGATCACTTCTCAAGGTAAGCGCTTGCTTGGCTTAAAAAAATCAGTTTGACTAACTCATACAAAAAAACTCAACAAATTTCCGAAAACCAACGGAGACTTCCGATACCATTAATCTTGACGAGTGACAAGTCTAGAAAAAAATGAGTTTCCAATATAAACAGTATTTTTATGTTCTTTCTTTCAATGATCAGCAATTCTTTTAAGCACTTCCCTGTAGAAATTAGAATTTTAAAACAAATAATCAATTGACATGTTCTCTTGTTTTTAAATTAACCGCTGATTTCATTATATCAAACGCTCTCTTTATTTGTAGCATAACAATTTGTGTACATTTAGGCTCTTCTGTGTAGTTCATGTATTTATATAAAAAAACACAATGTACCTTCATTAACCATTTTGGAATACATCTATAAGCTAATCATATGAAGCCTAGCATGAGCTTCATTTTCGTGTGTCATTGCTGTATTTTCAATTTCCAGTACCCTCATTCCGATAAAGTTCAGTTCAATTTGGTATAATAGATCATTGAAAGTAGTTTTTGTTAGTACTCATCGCATCAAAACAATATTCTCATTCATAAATAATATAATACTCAATTTTAATATTAGCCCAGAATAACCTACCAACCGCGTCATGTAGTATCCAAAGGGAGCACATAATAGTAATGAATGATACCATCACTTATCTATTTTTTTTAACCGTTGCACTTCTCACACTTTTACGACAAACCGTTCGAATTTTCAAAAGTAATAATCCATGATTTTTAACACTATTATAAACTGAGACTTTATTACAAATTATAAATAATTTATTAACACAGCCAATCGCGTCAAAACGTGTTTTTTTTTTCTCTCAGAATCACTTCGCCACTACCGCCGTACACACCAACAATTCGTTGCAGAAAATCGCAATAAACTGACTTGGCCTCAACGGAATCATGTTTCGTCGAACCTCGTCTTCGAAGTTGTTTTCTATCTCCTTTTTGTTCTTCATTCCTCATCTCTTTCTCTCCAATTCGTAGCCGCCGCTGAATAGGCATACCATCATCCCGGCACAGCGTGAGCATGCTTCCCGAGGCATCGATGAACATCTTCGTGTTCGTTTGTTTCAAGGTTTCTCTCGATCGGCTCTCGATTAGATCTGTGCGAAGAAAGAACACACTGCGAAAAAATAATTGAATAATTTTGTTCGGATATATTGCATTTCTATTCAACTTATCTGATATGCTTTATTCATTATACTTACAGCTGGGAATTGCTTTTATGTGCGAAAACATCAAGGAAACAACCAATAAGAAATTGGTCTGACTAGATCCAACACAATGGATAACTTACTATCGATTTGAGCAACAATCGCTTATTTTGGATGCAATGCTCCTTACATTTTTAGATGAAACTTGACACCATTTAGATCTTTTGATTTTTTGAAGGAGTGAAGAACGAAAAAACGACAAATTGACTTATCCATCCATGAACTGAACTCCAAGGGTGAAGGGCGGCTGTCAAATGAGAGTAAAATTGAATAGCCACCAACCTGAGTCCAGAACCAACAGTGGCCGAATTGGGTCATATAAAACCTTTCACGCTACGAGGGATCATGTTTCCTTCAAATCGTGGAAAAAACTTTTCCAGAATTTTCCCTCGTTTTTCCAGCTTACTTCGGCGAAACAAGCAAAGTCGGGAAAAATTTACCACAATTAGGTATTTGAGTGATTTTCAGGAAATTTTAAAGCGGTGACAGACACTTTTTTTACTCAGAAAGGTTTAAATGATCTCAAACATGTCACTGAGGTATTTTCCGGAAAATCAGTTCTCGATTTTCCCGGAAAATTTGATACTTAGTACCGTGGAAATATGCCTAAATATGGAACGACTGGGCTGGATATAATTTACAAAATATTTTCAATTACTAAATAAAGGATAACTAACTGGATTCAGGTGATAAATTGAAAATATGAACGTTTTTCCAAGGCGTTTTCCCCCAATTTTCCACAAATTGCGTTCAAAAATTGAACGCGTAACGCGTGCGTATACGCGATCAGGGTATTGAAATGAATGATTTTTTCACCCTCTCATTCTAAGCTTATAAACCAAAAATATACCCATATTTTTTGTATATCCTGCACCCTCATATTCTCCTGCAGGTCATAGGCATAGTCGGGGCCCTAATTTGAGCATTGTTGCACCAAAATTTTTTGAAAAATTTGGCGTGACCCCACTTAGCAGCGACATATTTTTCCAGCCAGCTGCCGTGCGGATGGAGAAACGTCATTTGAGAAGTAACGCTGCCACACACGCCTGAAACAGGCAGGGGCCGAATCATGTAGAATGCAGGATGCTATCGTCAGATCGTCACCAAAATGACGCACAACCAAATTCGCGACGCGGCTCGACTCGTTAGCAACTATACATAGAATCAATGTTTGAAACATTACGCATCTATCAGATAATTTGTGAATTACGCAGCGCGCTGTTATTTGTAGATTAGTCGCGGTACAAGGGACTGAAAGCAATATTTTTCATATGAAATGCCTGTCTTGTTTATGTAACATTGAATAGTCCAATTTACCAAGTCGTTTCGAATCTTGATGATCGTTCATTTATGAATGAAAATTTGATAAGAAGCAGTCAAAGACAAATTAAAGACCTTCCATGTCCCTTACAGTTGCCCAAAATTTTATGGCTCATAAGGTAATCTAGAATGCCGTGAAAAGTGTACTGCGATCTGTCTAACTTGGGTACCTTTTGTACTGCCGAGGGACGAAATGCAGTACTAGAAGTGGTACTCAATCTGAGTCCGAGTGTGACGGACCTGAAGCAGTCGCATATCGCGTGAAAGTAACAGCAATATCAGCAACGTTGAAGTTTTGTCAAATCAATCATTGATTTAGATGCTTGATATAAACTTTGTTCAATACAATAATGTTTTGTTTGCTTGCATGATGTTGCAGTAAACATAAACATCACTGTTATTCCAAAGCAATATGCAGCTATGTGTCGACAAATATCAGAGAACCACGTTTATTTATCGTTTTATTCATATATGGTCTGCAAAAACAGCTACAAATTATTCCCAATATCTTTCATCAGATGTTTTTTTTGACAAAAAAAAAGTTATAAAAATTCGTATTCCTAAATCTTGAATATTTATAAGAAACATTTAAAGAATTAATTATTTATAAGAAAGATATTTTAGAAGAATGAGCTGAGAAACAAGTACAACATATTCCGAAATTCATTCGCTAGATTTATTTTTTGGGCTGCAAGAAATTTTTTTTTTTTAAATTCCGTCGAATAAGGAGATCATGTGCTAAGAAAATAGAAACGGCATCTGAGCCTGTTTCAATATTATAAAATTGAATAATATTTTAGAATACATATTTGCAAAATTCATATTTTCAAACCCTCAATATTTTAAAGCAAAAAATTCTTCCCAGGGCTTATGAGATTTCATCAATTTGGGGTGTTAGCACATTATTATCTTCAGCGAAGTTTCAGCACTCAGTACGATTTACATTTGAGGAGATGAGGATCATCCTTTTAGTTGAGAACTAACTAGTCCAGCAGAGGCGCTTATTCCTATTCGCCCTATATGAACCAGGCGGCGCTAGTGAGCACTGAATTTTTGTTTTGCGGATAGCTCAATGGCCTAACCACTTAGAAAGATGGCGTCTTCGGCGAAGTTGTTCAGTAGCACAAGGGCTATCATTATTTTGAGCCAAGAGATTCAATATTTTCTCACCAGGTGGCACTAGTGGGCATTGAATTTTTGTTTTGCGGATAGCCCAGTAGCCTGACCTCTTAGAAAGATGGCGTCTTCGGCAAAATTGTTCAGTAGTACAAGGGCTAACATTATTTGAGCCCAGAGATTCAATATTTCTCACCAGGTGGCACTAGTGGGAATTGAATTTTGTTTTGCGAATAGCTCAGTGCCTGACCACTTAGGAAGATGGCGTCTTCAACAAAGTTGTTCAGTTAGCACAAGGGCTATCATTATTTGAGTCAAAAGATTCGATATTTTCTCACCAGGTGGCTCTAGTGAACATTGAATTTTTTGTTTTGCAGATGGACTCAATGGCCTGACCACTTAGGAAGATGGCGTCTCGTCAAAGTGTTCAGTTAGTACAAGGGCGTAACATTATTTGCAGTCAAGAGATTCAATACCCAAGCAACCAATAGTTCGGATAAAAGGCATGTTTTGGCTTAATCAGCTCCCTTTTTAAGTAGTTAACCGAACTTTACAGTTTACATAAAGTTCGTTTAAGTTTGATTGTTACCTTCAAGTACAAAAGAAGTTCAGTTCAAACTTGTTTCTGAACTTTCAAGTTGTTGATGAGTTCATAAGTTACTTCTCTTGAGAATGAAGTTCATTTAATATCCATGGCGTTCTCTTAATCAGCGAAAAAGTTTCACTGGAAACTAGATTTGTACCAAAAGTGAACTCTGGAGTTCACTGCTTAAGTACAATCCGAACTATTGGTTGCTTGGGTATTTTCTTACCAGGTGGCTCTAGTGAACATTGAATTTTTGTTTTGCAGATGGCTCAATGGTCTGACCACTTAGAAAGATGGCGTCTTCGGCAAAGTTTTTCAGTAGTACAAGGGCTAACATTATTCGAGTCAAGAGATTCGATATTTTCTCACCAGGTAGCGCTAGTGAGCACTGATTTTTTGTTTTGCAGATGGCTCAATGGCCTGACCACTTAGGAAGATGGCGTCTTCAACAAAGTTTTTCAGTAGCACAAGGGCTATGATTATTTGAGTCAAGAGATTTCATATTTTCTCACCAGGTTGCGCTAGTGAGCATTGAATTTTTGTTTTGCGGATAGCCCAGTAGCCTGATCTCTTAGAAAGATTGCGTCTTCGGCAAAATTGTTCAGTAGTACAAGGGCTAACATTATTTGAGTCAAGAGATTCAATATTTTCTCACCAGGTGGCACTAGTGGGAATTGAATTTTTGTTTTGCGAATAGCTCAGTGGCCTGACCACTTAGGAAGATGGCGTCTTCAACAAAGTTTTTCAGTAGCACAAGGGCTATCATTATTTGAGTCAAGAGATTTCATATTTTCTCACCAGGTAGCGCTAGTGAGCACTGAATTTTTTTTTTGCGGAAAACTCAATGGCCTGACCACTTAGAAAGCTGGCGTCTTTGGCAAAGTTGTTCAGTAGTACAAGGGCTAACATTATTTGAACCAAGAGATTCAATATTTTTCTTCACCAGGTGGCACTAGTGGGCATTGAATTTTTGTTTTGCGAATAGCTCAGTGGCCCTGACCACTTAGGAAGATGGCGTCTTCAACAAAGTTTTTTCAGTAGCACAAGGGCTATGATTATTTGAGTCAAGAGATTTCATATTTTCTCACCAGGTTGCGCTAGTGAGCATTGAATTTTTGTTTGCGGATAGCCCAGTAGCCTGATCTCTTAGAAAGATTGCGTCTTCGGCAAAATTGTTCAGTAGTTACAAGGGCTATCATTATTTGAGTCAAGAGATTTCATATTTTCTCACCAGGTAGCGCTAGTGAGCACTGAATTTTTTGTTTTGCGGAAAACTCAATGGCCTGACCACTTAGAAAGCTGGCGTCTTTGGCAAAAGTTGTTCAGTAGTACAAGGGCTAACATTATTTGAACCAAGAGATTCAATATTTTCTCACCAGGTGGCACTAGTGGCATTGAATTTTTGTTTTGGCGAATAGCTCAGTGGCCTGACCACTTAGGAAGATGGCGTCTTCAACAAAGTTTTTCAGTAGCACAAGGGCTATGATTATTTGAGTCAAGAGATTTCATATTTCTCACCAGGTGCGCTAGTGAGCATTGAATTTTTGTTTTGCGGATAGCCCAGTAGCCTGATTCTCTTAGAAAGATTGCGTCTTCGGCAAAATTGTTCAGTAGTACAAGGGCTAACATTATTTGAGTCAAGAGATTCAATATTTTCTCACCAGGTGGCACTAGTGGGAATTGAATTTTTGTTTTGCGAATAGCTCAGTGGCCTGACCACTTAGGAAGATGGCGTCTTCAACAAGTTTTTCAGTAGCACAAGGGCATATGATTATTTGAGTCAAGAGATTTCATTATTTTCTCACCAGGTTGCGCTAGTGAGCATTGAATTTTGTTTTGCGGATAGCCCAGTAGCCTGATCTCTTAGAAGATTGCGTCTTCGGCAAAATTGTTCAGTAGTACAAGGGCTAACATTATTTGGAGTCAAGAGATTCAATATTTTCTCACCAGGTGGCACTAGTGGGAATTGAATTTTTGTTTGCGAATAGCTCAGTGGCCTGACCACTTAGGAAGATGGCGTCTTCAACAAAGTTTTTCAGTAGCACAAGGGCTATCATTATTTGAGTCAAGAGATTTCATATTTTCTCACCAGGTAGCGCTAGTTGAGCACTGAATTTTTGTTTTGCGGAAAACTCAATGGCCTGACCACTTAGAAAGCTGGCGTCTTTGGCAAAGTTGTTCAGTAGTACAAGGGCTAACATTATTTGAACCAAGAGATTCAATATTTTTCTCACCAGGTGGCACTAGTGGGCATTGAATTTTTGTTTTGCGAATAGCTCAGTGGCCTGACCACTTAGGAAGATGGCGTCTTCAACAAAAGTTTTTCAGTAGCACAAGGGCTATGATTATTTGAGTCAAGAGATTTCATATTTTCTCACCAGGTTGCGCTAGTGAGCATTGAATTTTTGTTTGCGGATAGCCCAGTAGCCTGATCTCTTAGAAAGATTGCGTCTTCGGCAAAATTGTTCAGTAGTACAAGGGCTAACATATTTGAGTCAAGAGATTCAATATTTTCTCACCAGGTGGCACTAGTGGGAATTGAATTTTTGTTTTGCGAATAGCTCAGTGGCCTGACCACTTAGGAAGATGGCGTCTTCAACAAAGTTTTTCAGTAGCACAAGGGCTATCATTATTTGAGTCAAGAGATTTGATATTTTCTCACCAGGTAGCGCTAGTGAGCACTGAATTTTTGGTTTTGCGGAAAACTCAATGGCCTGACCACTTAGGCGTCTGTCCCAATTGCGTTGTTAAAACGAGTCCGAACTTAAATTTGACAGGTTCGGAAATTATTTCCCCTCTGATTTCGATCTGTCAAAAATAAGTCTGCTCCAGAGGAGACTTATTTTTGACAGATCGAGAATTATTTCGCTAGTTCGTGTTAGCTGTTTGGATGTCGTTTTTATTTTTTGGTCCTGCTTCGGTTGGATTACCTATATGGACATCGGAATGATCGTCCAGCGGCCTCCGGACGGCACATCAAGTGGGATGATAAATTGCTGCTCACGTGAATGGGTAAGTTTTTTCCCCCGGTAGGCTGGCTAAAACAGTGTATGTATGCCAATGGAACGCTCTGGTATCCAGTTGGTCTACCGATTGCTGTCACTGCAGTACATCACAGATCGGTTCCAAGGGAACTATAAAGCTCCCGTGTATGGTGGGTAGGTTCATTCAATCCGGATAGTCACACAGAAATGTGTTGTCCAAAATTACCAGTTGCAGTGCTGGTAGCGAATCACTTTTTAGTGACTTCTTCGCTATTTTCAACCTGGTAACCAAAAAGTCACTATTTGTCTAGTTCCTCAAACTAGAACTGCAAAACAATAATGTTTCACAGTTTTAAAAACATCAACTTTGTTGAATTTGAAATAATGGAAAGGTAGGGACAAAGACAAATTAAAGACCTCCATGTCCCTTGCAGTTGGGTCCTAAAATTTGTAATAAAATCTTGTTTTATTTAATAACACGAAAAAAGCATGTTACTGTAATTACTTTTAGCAATTTTTCCCGCTCAAATAATGGCTATATCATGTTTTAAACTTTAATTTAAAAATTTGGTCCATAAATGAACCTTGACACTTTTGATCATGTTTGACGTTTCGCTTTAGTCGACAAAAACACCACAGGGGTTTTAGTTCGATCACTGGGATTGTTCCTATCTGACATTTCGTAAGGACACGGAAAACAAAATACACCCAAAATTTGAGTTCAAGCCAAAGGATGCGACAAAATCTTAATAAAAAATTTTTTGGGCTTAAACCAACGGAAAACATTAAAAAATTGAGTAAACATGTGTATTTGGCCTAAACTTAAGCGTTTTGGCACTAAAATTGGGGCAAGGCTTTAGGACCCAGTTGCCCAAAAATTTTATGGCTCATAAGGTAATCTAGAATGCCGAGAAAGTGTACTGCGATCTTTCAAACTTGGGTACCTTTTGCACTACCGAGGGACCAAATGCAGTACTAGAAGTGGTACCCCAATCTGAGCCCGAGTGCGGACGGACCTGGTAGGGATCTCTGGCTCTTCCTGGAAAGTTCAGGTGAATTATTTCTCAGAGATTTCTTACGAATAGTTTGAATGTTTAGTTGCGCTCTTTGAGGAATTTTTGGAGATAATCCGGACAAATTTTAGAAACCATTCTAGCTGATCGTTCTGGCCGAGATTTTCTTTAACGAGAACCAGGACGAATTTTTGCATTGATGTTCAGAATTAATAGCTAGAGAAGTTATAGAATTACATTCCGTTGTAAATCAAAAGAAATCTCCAACCAGCCTTTTGAACAAACTTTTGAAAACAACTTAGGAATGTAAGGCAAACCCTCAAACCAAACAATATTAAAATAACTTTTCATAAACTTTTCCGTTTCATAAACTTTTGCATTGATTATTTCAGATATTCGCTGACTAAGTTACAATTCTCTCTTTCTCACGAGTTTGATCGAATTGTTGAATTAGTTTAATATTACCGGAATTTTGCTACAAGTTTTACAATAGATTCCGTTTTTTTTTTATTTTGCAATAAATTCCGCCATTTAGAAGATAAAATGTATCCACAAACATTGAAAGAAATCCGTCCACAATCACCATTGAATATTTACCCTCCAACACCTCCATTAATATATTCAAGAATGCCCTAAGTAATTCGTTTTGCAACTCTACATTATTTGAAAAATCACCTATAAACTTTTGCCGAAGAATTTGTCAGAAACGAAAAATTCGCCAAAAAAGGTGATCTGATTAATTAAAAACAATTGTTGACTCTCAACTTTTATTCCTGTTGAATAGACATATTTCAAATTACTATAGCAAGTGTTTACTGTTATCTTCAATTTTAACATCCACTTCTATTTCTAGGCATTTTTTGGATAAATACTTGTAGTTCTGAAGTCACTTATTAGTCTCTATTTTGATCATTTTAGTCACTTAACTCAACATTAAGTTGCTGTCTAACCACTACCTGAACTGCAAGGCTAGTTGTTCGCTAGAACAGCTAGACCTCAGCAGGGTTGCTACATATACAGATTTATCTTTATTTTACAGAATTGTTCGTATATTTTGTGATCAAGAATCTGTACATACAGTTCATTTTTTTTAAATACTGCTATACCGATTCTGTAAACAGAATTCTTCCAAAATTGTACAGATTTATACAGATTTTTGAGCAACGATAAAAATATATATTTTTTTGAAACCTTAGAATTTAAATTGAGATGTGACAATTTCGCTTTGTGATTACAAATGATTAATATCTCTTTAAATATGTTGTGTAAACCTCAAGTTTATCTTCATTCTTAGGGATACAAATCTAAAATGCTGATATTTTGCTACATGATAAACACAGAAAGAGAAAGTGATATATGGGGGTCCCAAGTGTTGGGCTTTCAATACCATGCATTTCTTGCCCTATCTTAAAATTTATGAATCTTCGTGGAAATGTGCAGTTATGATCATGGATTCAAATTTCTGTCCAAAAAGTGTTTCATGAGAAACGAATAGTGCAGTATCTTATACCAATAGGACATAAACACTACAAAAGCACTAACTAGAATCGTTGATGTGTTCGGAGAGGAGATAATATTTGCCCTCTCAAGAATTTTGCGCTCACGCTGACTACGCAATAATGCAGCATAAAATGTAGAAAACCTCAATTCGTGGTCTCTTCTTTGGTTTCTCACTAATGGCACTATGGAATATCAGTACGGATCGAATACGTGCAGATTTTGTTTTATGCTGACGTGACATTCATGGCATATTTGCCCATTACGCATCATGTAAATCAGTAATAACTATAACCCAACAGTAGAGGAACAGCAGCTATAAACTTTTAGAGCAGAATATAAAAACAAGTAAATGCAAGAGTTAGAAATTAATCCTCAAATAACATTTTGATGGTATGTTGTGTTAACTTGCTTGCGCTGGGGTTAAAATTTCCTGAATCGACAACGTTTTCGAATTGGACCAGACAAAAATCAAATTTGACAGTTCATTGATTAATTGGAGGAAAAATAATTTACGAACTGTCAAATTTAAGTTCGGACTAATTTTAATATCGCAATTGAGACAGACCCTTAGAAAGCTGGCGTCTTTGGCAAAGTTGTTCAGTAGTACAAGGGCTAACATTATTTGAACCAAGAGATTCAATATTTTCTCACCAGGTGGCACTAGTGGGCATTAATTTTTGTTTTGCGAATAGCTCAGTGGCCTGACCACTTAGGAAGATGGCGTCTTCAACAAAGTTTTTCAGTAGCACAAGGGCTATGATTATTTGAGTCAAGAGATTTCATATTTTCTCACCAGGTTGCGCTAGTGAGCATTGAATTTTTGTTTTGCGGATAGCCCCAGTAGCCTGATCTCTTAGAAAGATTGCGTCTTCGGCAAAATTGTTCAGTAGTACAAGGGCTAACATTATTTGAGTCAAGAGATTCAATATTTTCTCACCAGGTGGCACTAGTGGGAATTGAATTTTTGTTTTGCGAATAGCTCAGTGGCCTGACCACTTAGGAAGATGGCGTCTTCAACAAAGTTTTTCAGTAGCACAAGGGCTATCATTATTTGAGTCAAGAGATTTCATATTTTCTCACCAGGTAGCGCTAGTGAGCACTGAATTTTTGTTTTGCGGAAACTCAATGGCCTGACCACTTAGAAAGCTGGCGTCTTTGGCAAAGTTGTTCAGTAGTACAAGGGCTAAACATTATTTGAACCAAGAGATTCAATATTTTTCTCACCAGGTGGCACTAGTGGGCATTGAATTTTTGTTTTGCGAATAGCTCAGTGGCTGACCACTTAGGAAGATGGCGTCTTCAACAAAGTTTTTCAGTAGCACAAGGGCTATGATTATTTGAGTCAAGAGATTCATATTTTCTCACCAGGTTGCGCTAGTGAGCATTGAATTTTTGTTTTGCGGATAGCCCATAGCCTGATCTCTTAGAAAGATTGCGTCTTCGGCAAATGTTCCAGTAGTACAAGGGCTAACATTATTTGAGTCAAGAGATTCAATATTTTCTCACCAGGTGGCACTAGTGGGAATTGAATTTTTGTTTTGCGAATAGCCTCAGTGGCCTGACCACTTAGGAAGATGGCGTCTTCAACAAAGTTTTCAGTAGCACAAGGGCTTGATTATTTGAGTCAAGAGATTTCATATTTTCTCACCAGGTTGCGCCTATGTGAGCATTGAATTTTTTGTTTTGGCGGATAGCCAGCCAGTACCTGATCTCTTAGGAAAGATTGCTGTCTTTCGGCAAAATTGTCAGTAGTAACAAGGCTAACATTATTTGAGCAAGAGATTCCAATATTTCTCCACCAGGTGGCACTAGTGGGAATTGAATTTTTGTTTTGCGAATAGCTCAGTGGCC
>NW_018735706.1:0-16322 GCF_002204515.2 Aedes aegypti | reverse complement strand
TGCGCAACTCAACGGTGAACTCAGTATATAGAAAATCTCCAAATCTGGAAGGGTACGATGGGCGGGACACGTATTGAGAATGCCGGACAACAATCCCGCAAAAATGGTTTTTACCTCGAATCCGGCCGGTACAAGACGAAAAGGAGCGCAACGAGCTAGGTGGTTTGACCAAGTGGAGCAGGATCTTGGAAGTGTGGGGCGATCGATGAATTTGAGTCTAGCAGCCATGGACCGAGTTAGTTGTGGTGCAGGTCATGTCTTGAAGGACGTAGCGCCATCAAATCGCTAGCCTATACAAATCGTATGTGCTCAGAATGCAATCCAGTCTACGCAGCAATCCCCGAGGTTTTTGGAATTTCGTTAATTCAAAACGGAAAACGTCATCGATACCATCAAACGTATATTTTGGTAATGCGACCGCTTCGTCGTCTTTGGAGTCTTGCGAGCTATTTGCGAGGCACTTTGCAAGCGTTTTTTCGAGCCATGTCACTTCGCAACAAGAGGCGGAGAATGTAGCGTCAAACGTACCCTGTAATTTGGTTGATTTCGGTATTTTCGTCATCACTCCGGAAATGGTCGTAAAAGCGGCAAAGAAATTAAAGAGTACTTTTTCTCCTGGACCTGACGGATTGCCAGCAGTTGTCATTCGCCGTTCCATCACTGTTTTGGCAAGACCGTTGAGTGATATTTTTAATCGATCGTTTGAACAAGCTAAGTTTCCAGACATATGGAAGCAATCATTTATGTGTCCCATCTTCAAGAAAGGTGATCGACGAAACGTAGTAAACTACCGTGGCATAACCAGTTTGTCAGCTTCTTCGAAGGTGTTTGAGATAATCGTTAGCGGCGCAATGTTGGAACGCACCAAGAACTATATCTCCTTTGACCAGCATGGGTTTATGCCAGGGAGATCCGTCACAACGAACTTGCTGAGCTTCACATCCAAATGCATAGCTAGCATGGAAGCAAGAGCGCAAATGGATGTAATATATACGGATCTCAAAGCTGCGTTCGACAAAATTGATCATACTATCCTTCTATGCAAGTTATCTCGTCTCGGCTTTTCGTCGCAACTGGTATGCTGGTTGAACTCATATCTTTTTGGGAGAGTTCTACGAGTGAAACTTGATAACGCCGTGTCGACACCGTTCTCGAATAAATCGGGTGTTCCGCAAGGAAGTAATTTGAGACCGCTACTATTCGCACTATTTTTCAATGACGTTGCACTGCTTTTTGAAGATGGCAGCAAGCTAGTTTATGCAGACGATTTCAAATTGTTCCTCGAGGTACGATCTATCGATGACTGTTTGCAACTGCAAAGTCAACTGCAAGTTTTTGTTGCATGGTGTACGAAAAACAAACTCGTCATCAGTGTTGCAAAATGCTACGTAATCACGTTCCATCGTACGCAACGTCCTATTGTATTTGACTTACAATATTGGCGGAAAACTATTCTGACAAGAAGTCAGTGAAGTGCACGATTTGGGCGTCCAGTTGGATGCGGAAACTCATGTTTGATTTGCCAACGATCGATGGTAATCTCTAAAGCTACGCAACGGTTGGGATTCATCTTTAAGATAGCCAAGGACTTCAATGATCCACATTGCCTGAAGGCATTATATTGTTCACTCGTCCGTCCGATTCTCGAGAATGCTTCGGTGGTATGGTGTCCGCATCAGGTCTCATGGTGTTTGAGAATCGAACGAGTGCAGAAACGTTTTGTCCGCATGGCGTTACGGAATTTACCGTGGCGAGATCCAGTTAACCTGCCACCATATCCGGAGAGGTGTCAATTGTTAGGATTGGACACGTTGCAACGTCGACGGAAAATTCAACAAGCGTTGATAATTGCAAAACTCATCAATGGAGAAATTGATTCCCCAGAGCTGCGTGGAATGCTCAACTTCCGTGTCCCGAGCAGATCGCTGCGGAATACAACCCTGCTCGAACAAAGATTTCACAGAACCCTGTTTGGTTACAATGAACCGATGGCAGCATGTATTCGAACGTTTAGCATGGTGGAAGATCTTTTCGATTTCGATGAGAATATTGATAAATTTGCTGGAAAAATCAACCGCTCAAGACTCTTTTGACTCTTTGTAATAGTTTATTTTATTATTTGACATGTTTTGTAATGTTTTGTGATGAGATGTATTGTGATATGATGTCCAATTGTGTTTGTATTTAATTTTGTAAGTTTAACCAGTTAAGTTTATGTAGACTATAAAGTCCGATGAACAGAATACCTAATAAATAAATAAATAAATAAATAAATAAATCAAAAGTAAAGTAAGATTTTCTATTTGACTCTGAATTGTGCTCCAACACATTGACGTCACGATGTCTGAGGTCATAACTAAGCTCGAATGAAGATATCCGCATGGACATGTGTGGAATGTGAAGGACTTGAAGTATTTATATACACCCGGAATGGAAACGTCTATTCAGGATCAAAGCAATGAATGAGTTCATCAGTAATATTAAGGCACCTGTGCTGCACAGTTACAATCGATTGCTAATGTTTCAGCAATGCATCCCCTTTTTTGCCATAACAGTTCGATACCACACGCGTCAGTTACAACAACAAAAAAACAGTCCATAAACGCTTCAACATCCTCGTGCTCGTTTCAATTGCACGCATTACGTCAAGTGGTAACCCAAAACAAATACCTACAGTGTGTACAAAACGGAACAGCTTTCGGCACCTCTCGCTTCAAATCCGTGTAGCTCACGGTTTGTAAGTGACGCGAATTGTAATGTTCGTCGGCGTGGTTTCCCGTTGTTACACGCACTAATTGGAACAAAGTGTCGGCGATTGCGGCTCTGGAGGTGGAGCGCGGGAGATTAAACTATGCGTAACAATTGGTGTGAAATGTGGCCACCAAGACTATGAAGAAGGCTACGGGCGTGGACAGTCAGAGCCATTTGCTAAGTGAGGGGAGACCGGGATAATATGCGCTTCATAAGTAAAAGTTTTACAAATAAGCTCGCAATTAACTTAAAACAATCATTGGATTCAAACAATAATATTTATAAAAATAAAATAAATCAAACCGTAGTCAACGATTTTTAAAAGGAAGGGGTAGAACGGATTTCACGCCAACCTCGACACGCCGATTGGCAGCACCCCTTCAGAATTCAATGAAACTTTCTGGATGTCAAAAGTATGTGAAACTAAGTTACTTTGCGTACTTTGTTTTTTCAAAATCGATCTAGACTAACATTTGGAAAGGGTTAAATTTTTTTTTACTTTTGTTTATAACCCGTATAACTCAAAAACGGTAAGACCTACAAAAAAGTGTTGTATGGGGGACTGTCGTGAAATTTTCTGACGTTTTAGAGAAAAATATTGAAAAAATAAAAACACATTTTCTACACTGAAAAAATTAAATATTCAAAACTTCAAGTCGATTTAAAAAAAACGGCCACTTCAGATTTTGATCATCCTTAAGCAAAAAGTTTCCGCATTAAATTTACTAAAAGTCGTCATACATTGCAAATGGGCATATTTTTAAAGAAAACAAGTTTTTCTAACATCGAATTTTTTAAGTCCGCAAAGTTTTTTTTTTTTCACTTTTTTTATAAACCCGTATAACTCGAAAACCGGCAAAGACCTACAAAAAAGTTTTGTCTTGGGGAATGTCGTGAAATTTCCTGAAGTTGGAAAAAAATATTGAAAAAAATAAAACCATTTTCTAACACTGAAAAAAAAAATATTCAAAACTTTAAAGTCGATTTAACAAAAAACGGCCATTTCAGATTTTGATCGTCCTTAAGTCAAAAAGTTTCGTAATTAAATTTACTAAAAATCGTCCATACATTGCAAACTGGGCATTATTTTAGAGAAAAAGTTTTTCTAACTTCGAAATTTTTAAGTCCAAAACTGATTTTTTTTTCAAAGATTTTGTTTTAAACTGTCAATTATGATCGTGTTTTCAAGTGATAAATGAAGTTTGAATCAGAAAATAGAATTGTATTTTTTATTGAGAATAGTTAAAAACGGATTTATACAGTGATTATGTTTTATAAATGAAGGCAATCAATGGACTTCGCTTCTGCCTATGAGGAAATCAACTCCGTCTAACAATCCGACGGATTTTTATGGTTCGAAAGTATCACAACAGTTATTGCAAACATTGGAAAGTAACAACCTTATCCATATCCCATTAAATTCTCTTCTAGAAAAAGTGTTGTGAAAAAAACTTACTCAACGTACCTGCCTTAAACGCCAGATGAATAAGAAATAATGAATATGTTTGTATTGTTATCTACCTAAAAAAAGTTGAATAAGCTCATAACTCCATGATTTTATTTGCAAATAAACAGTCTTCTTTTCTACGAAACAAAAAAAGACAAAAAGCAGTGCAAGGGACGAAGGTTAAAAACTGGTAATTACAACTTTTCTGAAAATTATAACGCTGCTGCAAGGATATCACTGGAATACTTCCCAAGCAAGTGATACACCAATTCTAGATTACCATAAAGAGATAATAAATTGGAAAATGTTAGTTTTATTATAATATCAGACCCATGACACAGTAGCAGTTCAGCTATTTATTTCAAAATTGATAAATTTTGTTAAACAAATCAAAAGTTATTTTTAAGTCAGATGGAGCTGCAGCTCATTAGAAAAATTAAAAAAAAAAAAATGCCAGCTTATGTAATTTCAAGAAAATACATGGATTGGAAGTAGAGTGGCACTTTTTGCCACATCCCACGGCAAAGGCCCTGTGACACTATTGGTGGCACTCTCAAGCGAATGGCAAAAAGAGCAAGTCTTGCAAAATACTATGGAAACACAATCGCAACTCCGCGAGAACTATTCGACTGGGCAGTGAAACAAACTGATACATGTATCACCAAATTAAATTTCTGTTATAAATCTAATGAACAATATGTTAAAATGTCAGAGGAATTGGTGGAATTGTTTGATAAGGTTAAAACTGTCCCTGGTACCCAAAAATATCATTGTTTTATGCCTATTAGTGATACACAAATTGCAGCCAAACGGTATACCAATTCAGAGGATGAATCAAAAATATTCAATTTATTCAGTAAAGCCCAAAATAATGTAAATATTCATGTGCAGATACTACGTTTAGGATATATAGCAATAATAAAAATAAAAACAAAGCACGACTATTTTCATAAGCCCTAATATTTCAGACACCTGTTAAGATTGGCTTTGACCAAATAAGAAATTAAATATATATTGTGATATCTTATCCAACCATAAAAACCCATCGGATTTTTAGAAAGGAGTTTGATTTTCTCATAAGCGGTATTGGTGCGAGATCAATTGAATTTAATCAAAAAAACTGTATAATTTCGTTTTATTCTCTTTTAACTACTGCCCAATAAAACAAATATAGTCTATTTTGTGATTAAAATCATTTATCACTTGAATCATGATCAGACTAGACTGTTTAAAAGCGAAAATGAAATAAATAAAAAAATCAATTTGGACTTAAAAAAATTCGATGTTAGAAAATCTTTTTTCTCTAAAATATTGCCCAATTTGCAATGTATGGACGACTTTTAGTAAATTTAATTACGAAACTTTTTGCTTAAGGACAATCAAAATCTGAAATGGTCGTTTTTTTAAATCGACTTTAAAGTTTGAATATTTTTATTTTTCAGTGTAGAAAATGTGTTTTTATTTTTTTCAATATTTTTTTTCCAACTTCAGGAAATTTCACGACATTCCCCCAAACAAAACTTTTTTGTAGGTCTTGCCGTTTTCGAGTTATACGGGTTTATAAAAAAGTGAAAAAAAAACTTTGACCCTTTCCAAATGTTAGTCTAAATCGCTTTGAAAAAACAAAGTATGTAAAGTATCTTAGTTTCACATAATCTTCACACCCAGAAAGTTTCATTGAATTCTGAAGGGGTGCTGCCAATCCTTTGTCGAGTTGGCGTGAAATCCGTCGGTATAACACGACATCCAATTCCTAACGTTTTTTTTTTTGTGGAAAGACACAGCCATTTTCAAAATTCTTATGTACGTAGAGGCGTTACAATTGAAAGGAATATCTAATGAAATAGTCCAATTAGATAAATATATCTTTTATCTTGGAGACAATACGTTGGCGTGTTTTACCCCGATGGTGCATTTTGTACTTAGTTTCCCCTCGGTCAATGAAGTTGGCTTGATTCGCTGCGAACAGTTACGGTTGAATTGATTGGTCGATTGATTTGTGAGGTGTTAAGTGCCATGGCGAGAAATTACATCAACGTAATCGCTCATCGTTTGTTTAGGAAATTGATCGGAACTGAAGTTAAAAGTGATATTTAGCGTGGCTCGCGGAAACCGGATTGGGGAAATGTAGCAGCACAAGTATGTTTTCCTTGCCAATATGCAAATGGAGGAAATGCAAGTCGGCAGCTGTAATCGTCGTCGTCGTCGTCATGTCTAGTGTGAACGGTTGTATCGGTTGGCTCTCGACAATTACCCTTTTAAGCAGTGATACCAGATTCCCAGAGCATTGATTCCGTAGATTTGACTGATAGAATTAAAATTTAATATTTATTTACGTGGTATTACACCAATTAAACTAGTTAACGATGTTATGATAATTTACTCGGTTCATGATTGTGTCTCTCCAACTTCGATTTTGTCTACAGAATCCGTCGGTCCGTATCGGTAAAAAATCTCTTCAATTCCGTAGATCTATGAAAATTCACATAGATTTGGCATCGCTGCACCTATTGCAAAAGGCGGAAGAGTTTTCAATCCAGTCCAGGATTTATCACGGTTGATCGTCCACCAAGTACCAAGTCCAGTCTGGTTATTTTCTCTGCCAAGCTCATTAACATACTACAGCAGCTGGTGTCGAACTCGTTTTGGTCTCCCACGGCCACGAGGCAGTACCTATCTATTTGCCGAAGATCATTCGCCATTTCCTTGGCTCGAATCCAGCCATCGCGCCGCTGGTATTATGTCAAATGACGCGATGTAAACCGTGCTAAAATTCGCAATCTATGCGTAATCGTTATCATATCCTCGTCGGCCGTCCGCAAGAGAACCCAGTTCGATGCGATTATCCAACTCTCTGTGGCTTTTACATAAACCTCCGCATGCGCGCACATCTAATAAAAACAAGACCGTGTACGGTAACTGCCTCTCGTCCACCCGCCAAGCCAACGACTTTAGATTATTTCAGCAGCCTCAGCAGTGAGGGTATGCGACATTTCGAATGATTCTGTAAAATACCGCGCATCCAATGTGATCCAATAATTTAAACAAAACACAGCGTAACAAAATCTACATTTTTGCATGTCTTAAGGATTAAATTATGTGTCTCTAGAAGATTTCAATCAGATGCCATCCTCAGAAATGTTCCTGTATGTCACAATTTTTTGCTGCAGGTCGCTAAAGTTGAATAAAACACTGGTTTCATTGATGTCCACATGAAATTTCAAGTATGATTTATCAAACTTTTTAGTGATATAGTCTAACCAAGAATACAAAATAGGACATAAACTATCATTTGAAATATAATTTAGTTGAAATGGATCATTAAAATAACCGAAACAGCCGCTATGGAAAGCATGGATAGCGCCACCGTAGCCTTGTGTGTTTGACAAAACAGCAATACTGTCACAACGTCAAATTCCATATACAGTGGCGCCTTTGTTTTGATGCGGTGAGCACTGACAAAAACTACCTTCAATGATCCATTTCACGATCAAATTTACAATAAATTGATTTTTTTAATATGTTTGCAGTCTCCTTACATTTTTTTTTGTTTTTTTTTATATGGCAAAGCTCTAGTAACACAACATGTCTTATTTAAATGACGATGGCTCCAAAATGACTAGTGAAAATATTCTGTTTCACGGCAATAAACTGCTATTTATACTTATACAGCTATTCCATGAAAACTGATCTAGTGGGTTACCGAATTCCGTGAAAATTTGCTATTTTGTTCCTTTTTCGAAATAGGGATACTGTTGTTTTTGGATTTTTTGATTAAGGTGACCATTTTCGAAACAGGATGACTAAAAAACCGAGATTTTTCAAAACAAATTATCATTAAAAAATTATAACTTTTGAACCGTTCGACCGATTTTTAATTTTCTTGGACGAAATGAAAGCTAATAATTTTGATTTATCAAGAAAAATATAAAATTTCACGAAAACAAATCAAATATTTCCGTTATTTTTTCGAGTTTTGAAGGCCTTAGGACAAACGGAGCAATTGCTGTTCTCGTTTTTTCTTGAAAGTTCAGTAAATTTTACGTTCACTGTCAAATTTTCAGCGATATGAGTTACTTAGTTTTTGAGATATATATTTTTTTGAAATAAAAAATCAGTCATTTTTCATCGGCACACACTGTAAGTCTCAGCGCATTAGGTTTTTATTTTTAAAAATATCATATCTTTTGAACAGCTCAACCGATTTCCAATCTTTTTTCATGGAATAATAACTTAAAATTTCAACTTTTCAAAAAAAAATAGAATACAGAAAAATAATTTCTTACATGAAAAAATATAAAAATTCCCTTAAAATCTAGATTTTTTTTTATATACTTTCACGTTAAAAAATATTTTCGGAGTTCTATATATTTTTGAAAAGTTGAAATCTTAAGCTTTCATTCCATAGGAAATAGATTGAAAATCGGTTGAATTGTTCAAAATTTATGATTTTTTTTTAATAAAAAATCTAATTCGCTGAGACCTACAGTATGTGCCGATGAAAAATGACTGATTTTTTATTTAAAAAAAAATGTAACTCAAAAGCTAAAAACATACATCGCTAAAATTTGACAGTAAACATTAAATTAACTGTACTTACAAGAAAAAATGAGAACAACAATAGCCTCTTTTGTCCCGAGGCCTTCAAAACACGAAAAAACGGATTTTCTAAAAAAATTTCATGTAAAAAACATTTTTTGTGAAATTTTATATTACTCTTGAAAAGTCAAAACCTTTAGCTTTCATTTCGTCCAAGAATATTGAAATCGGTCAAGCGGTTCAAAAGTTATTATTTGTCAACAAATAAAAATTTTGCTTAATCGCGATTTTTTTGGTCACCCTATTTCAGAAAAGGTCATCCTAATAAAAAAATCCAAACACACGTGTATCCTTATTTCGAGTGCAAAACACGTTTTTGTCGCAAGTACCAAAATACCACTATTTACTATATTCAGTGTTGCTGAACCCATTGTCGTTTTTAAAAACAACGTAGCACTTCTAGTTTTTGAAATATTCACTGTTGAAAATGCTAGATTTGACTATTTCAGCCAACTTGTTTGCAAGTTTGTCAGCTTGTGTGGCAATTTATTTGCTTAATTTGCCACAGATTTTAAACATCATGTGTGTAACAAGAATCTATGACATTTGGTCGAAAGACATTTGGTCGAATGACATTTAGTCGAATGACATTTGGTCGAAAGTACATTTGGTCGAACGGACATTTCGTCGAATGGACATTTGGTCGAAAATGTTTAGTTGTAACCACTACCTTTTCCACGAACCGACATTTCGTGGAAAAGGTAGTGGTCGAATCTAAATAGTATGAAAACGAAGGTTTACCTTTAGTCTGACTATCGTCGAGAGTAGCATTTTGTCGTTAATACAAAAGTGATTGAATAATTGAAAAAGTATCAGTCATTTTACCAATATTCCATATACGCAATCCCACTTTTGACGCCTCAGTCAACTCGTCTTCCCATAGATTTGCTTGAAGAATATTATTAAGCTGGAAGTCACTATAAGCCAACTGGTTATAAGTTGAGATACCGACACCTAAAAATCACTTCGCCATAAAGGGTTTGCTCAAACAAAATTTTTCCTTCCGTTTTATTTCTTATTTACAAATCAAAAATCTTACCCACGTCCATAAACTGCAAGACACGGAATTCAAAGAAAGATACCGAGTACTCTCTCCGAATGCTTAATCAGGTGAAGATCAGCAGTTCATTACGAAGAACGGTGACATTCCAAAAGAATAATAAATAATAAAAACATTATGTTCGCATCGTTGAGCAATAAAATAACTTTTTAGTAGTTTTTTCAAAGCATGATGAAATTTTCAATGAATAATAAATTCACTAGAGATAAACAATTCAAGCAATGTACAAAAAACCTTCATCTTAAACTAAACGTCATTCGACCAAAATAAATGTTTCAAAGCAATTCGACCAAATGTCATTCGACCAAACGTCATTCGACCAAATGTCATTCAACGAAATGTCATAAAGCCGTGTAACAATTATAATCAACAAAATTCCTAATTCTTTCGATGCTCAAAAGTTATCTTTTGATGGTTTCGAAGAGTATTGTATTCCTACCAAATTATATCACAAAAAAGATTGATAGATCATGCTTTAAATTTTATGTAGACATCAATTAAAACAGTGTTTAAAACAGCTTTGGCGACCTGTAGCTAAAAATAGTGACGTGCTGGAACCCCAAACCCACTAGACACACATAATTTGATTCTTGAGACATGCAAACATGTCACTTTTGTTACGCTGTGTAATTCATATATTTACTTAAATTATTAAAATAAAAAAAAATGGTTTCTTAGAAACACTGCATGACGAGTGTTTTGGGAAAAAAAGCAAACATTACGTTGCCAATAAATTGTTAAGTTTTCCGGAACAGCTAGTGGGTTTTATAAATATTTTTCACAATATAACACAATTTTGTTAAACCACTTGGCAATGTCAGCATAAATAAAGGAATTGATCTTAATATTTATCAGTATCCTGCCCAAGTAACATTTTTAGTTTTTTCATTTACTACAAGCTGTTGTTACCACCATATCGTTAAAACTCATTTTAGAACTTATTAGTCTTAATAACCTTAATAAACCTTTGATAAAACTCCGTTAAGCCCGAAAAGGCCCACACTACAGGAGGTTGTTAAGACTATACCTTAAAACCGTTTCTAAACTTCTTAGTTTTGTATCGTATGAATACATCTACCCTTGTAGTATGCTATAAAACATTCATAAGAGCTATTGTACAGCCTTATTGAGCTCAACTAGCGGTATTAAATCTTTTACGATATCCTAATACACAGAATAAAACCAATGTTAAGAGCATATGATTGAACAAACATCAACCAATAATTTGTTTATAAACCATAACCTTTTTTTGATATTGAAACCATCATGATGTCTGCCAACTCATAATAATAAATTAAAATAATCATTTTTTGCGTGGCAGAAAATGTCCTTACTATCGCGTGAAATTCCTGCCAACAAAAATTTACTGGTGGAATGACATAAAATGTTTCGATTTACAGCAACGCGCCACAATTACGACATCATTATTGGCTATCCAATATTTTACTCCATTCCATTTTCAGAATGATTTCATGCTCATCTCAATCATAAATTGGAATTTCCCACGCATATTGTAATTATCAATCCGAAACGGAGACAATAAAAATGGATTCCATCCAGTTAAATCTTGCTGGTCTTGTCTGGGATGGTTTAAGATCAATTGGTGATTATTCCGAACAATATAATCATTCATAAACGCATTTGATCTTAAGAACCTGTGCGCAAAACCCTCACTGGCTAAAATATTCCTAAATCAGAATATTTGTTCTGCACTAAGACAAATTGGTTTTTTGGGAGCCTTGACCTAAACTTAATGCACTCAGGAAAGCTAGTGCTGTCAAAAAGGTAAATAAATCGGAAGATTCAATTTTGTGATGTAATTCATTTTATTAAATTTGTGCTGTTGTGTATCTAACTGTTTTATTGCAATGAATGGTTATAATAAAGCCCGTCGTGCTTGATCGGTTGTATTGATGCAGAAAACGGTAAGTGATAAGTGCCTGAAAAATGAAAGCTTTTATCGTGTAGCTCAGCTGTTGTGTGCAGCATAGTTGTCCCACTAGAACGGAAAGTTCAGGCAAGTATGGGAAAAATATGCGATATTCTGTTGATTCTTCGAGAGGAATATTTGTCATTTCTATGTTTGCGTTCTGAATAATCCATAATTAACTACGTGATTATCATTATCAACATAATGATATTGATAACCACACGCAGACTGCAATCCAATAACATGCATCAGACAGTTGAGATTTAAGAAGGCTTTAACATGACTTAGCGTAGTCTTAGAAGTTTTACTAATGCCTTGACAAGACAAGCAAGATGAGGCTTTGAGTATAGGTTTTAATAGACACTACACAGCTCCTTCAAAATACAATTTATTATCAAAAAATGTGACCAGTAAATAAGTTTTAACAGGAGCTCTTGTAGATATCTACAAAGCATTTTAAAGTGGGTTTTTACCGAAAAGAACGTTTGGCACATTGCAATGCTTTATTAAATCTGTTAGGAATGGATACATCTTTAACAAAACCACCATAGATAACATCTAAGATCAAACAGCACTGAAATTGTTACTTGGGTGGTATGACATGCACTCGAAGGAATTGTATAAAGGAGATTAAATTTTGAATAGAATTGACTTAAAGATTTTTTTTTGCTTGTGATCGACATACATATAACTGGAGATATATTGTCCAAAAAAATACAATAAGTTTTGACATTCAATTGCAGTTGAATGTCAAAACTAATTGGTTGTTGGCAGTTGAAACCACACATAGTTGAAACATAAATGTAAATTTAAGTTTATTTTCAAGTTTATTTTCATTTGGAGCATCAAAATAAACAGAAATTTTTAGCTGCGTATAAATTTACACGGCTTTAAAAAAACTATGAAGTCGTGTAATTTTACATGTCGTTTAAATCTGCTTGATTGGCAGCACACGAGTTTATTTGTTCTGGTCCTTTCCCATTTGTTCTTTTAATTTGGTCTCCCCACTTGGGCTATCGAAATATCATGATAAAATGAACAGGAATCAGACACAGTACATACCCGTGGTGAATCAAAAATCCGGACGGTACCAATATCCAGACACTCGGATAATTTCTATCAATTAGAAGTAAAATTGAATGGCTATATGTTTGAATTCACATATAACATACACTGATAACACTGCTGATCATTTTACTATTATTTTTAATCTAGTTAACATTGCCAGATAATTAATAAAACGAAAAACAAAAAATGCATCAATATCCGGACACTTAAGCAGCAACAAATGTTCAAATTGTATTTTTGATGAAGAACCATGGGTAAACAATCAAAGTTCTGTTGCTAAAGAGCAACTTTTAATTCAGATTTTAATGTAGGTGGCAAAACAAAAGTTTCATGCTCACTAGCGCCGCCTGGTGGCAAAATTTTGAATCTCATAGCTTTTATAATGATAGTCCTTGGGGCTTATTCACAAATTTCATAACGGCTGTAGGGGTGGGTGGGTGTCCTCGTGTTGTTACGGCTCATACAAAATTGGTAGAATATTCATACAAAAAGCGATACGAGGGGGTGGGTGGGTGTCGAAAGTTGCCATTTTTGGCGTTTCTGAAATATGTGAATGAACCCTTGAGCTGATGAACAACTTTGCCCAAGACGCCACCTCCTTTGAATAGTCATAATCCAGAGCTATCCGCAAAACAGAAATTCTGTGCTCACTAGCGAGGCCTGTTGGCGGAATTTTGAATATCATAGCTTTTTAAAATGATAGCGCTTGAGTTACTGAACAACTTTGCCGAAGACGCCACATTTCTGAGTAGTCATAATCCAGAGCTATTCGCAAAACAAAAATTATATGCTCACTAGCGCCACCCATAACGCGGGGTAGATCACCTTTTCGTGCGTGCGTTATGGGGTAAAGATCTACCAGTGAACCCTAGTCCTAACTGCTTCATACGAAGAGAAACAGGATGTTATAGTAATCAAAGGAACACTTTTAGTCCTTGTTACATTTTAAACCTTGTTGAAAGTGACAAGTCTCGGTTTTCCCAGTTTGCCGAGAAATGATCTTGAGACAAGGAAAAAAATGAGTCGAATTCAACTATTTGTTTCTAATCTTTTATTTATTTCGTTCTCTAGTTTGAAGAAGTAAGGACTAGGAGTCTGCTGCATGGACCAATATCGGTGTAATTTCTTGGCTTTATCGAGGGATCCGATTTTGCCTGATAAAGGGGCGCGCCTGTGGAGAGTGCATGCACCACACTCTTCGAAGGGTAGGAACCTTTCAGTTAGAATCCTTTCCTGTTCTCAAGTTAGGAATTACAACTGTAAGAAAACCGAATGCTTTATCACTTCTCGATAGTGACAAAGTAAAACGACATGCACTACACAAAGGACACGGGATATACTACAATAGATCAAATATTGGTCGCAGTGGTTTATGTTCCGAACAGAAAAAAAAAAAAAAAAAGCGCCCACCTGGTGGCGGAATTTTGAATCTTATAGCTCTTATAATGATAGCGCTTGAGCTACCGAACAACTTTGCCGAAGACGCCACCTTTCTGAATATTCATAATCCAGAGCTATTCGAAAAAAAAAATTATGTGCTCACTAGCGCCAGCTGGTGGCGGAATTTCAAATCTAATAGCTTTTATAATGATAGTCCTTGAGCTACCGAACAACTCTGCCGAAGACGCTATCTTTCTAAGTGGTCAGGATCCGGAGCTATCGCGCAAAATAAAAGTCCTATGCTCACTAGCGCCGCATGGTGGCAAAATTTTGAATCTCATAACTTTTTTGAATGATAGTCTTTGAGCTACTGAATAACTTTGTCGAAGACGCCATCTTTCTAAGTGGTCAGGATCCTGAGATATCCGCATAACGAAAGTTTCATGCTCACTAGAGCCTGGTGGCAAATTTTGAATCTCAAAGGTTTTATAATGATAGTCCTTGAGCTACCGAACAACTCTGCCGAAGACGCTATCTTTCTAAGTGGTCAGGATCCGGAGCTATCCGCAAAACAAAAGTTCTATGCTCACTAGCGCCGCCTGGTGGTGGAATTTTGAATCTCATAGCGTTTATAATGATAGTCCTTGAGCTACTGAACAACTTAGCCGAAGACGCCTTCTCTCTTAGTAGACAAGGATCCTGAGCTATCCGAAAAACAAAAGTTTCATGCTCACTAGTGCCGCCTGGTGGCAAAATCTCGAATCTTTTGGCTAGAATAATGATAGTCCTTGAGCTACTGAACAACTCTGCCGAAGGCGGCCATCTTTCTAAGTGGCTAGGATCCTAAGATAACCCAAAACAAAAGTACGCCGCCTGGTGGCAAAATTATGAACCTCATAGCGTTTTATTATGATAGTCCTTGAGCTACTGAATAACTTTGTCGGAAGACGCCATCTTTCTAAGTGGCCAGGATCCAGAGATATCCGTAAAACAAAAGTTTTATGCTCACTAGCGCGCCTGGTGGCAAAATCTCGAATCTCTTGGCTAGAATAATGATAGTCCTTGAGCTACTGAACAACTTTTGCCGAAGGCGCCATCTTCCTAAGTGGGCCAGGATCCTGAATAATCTGCAAAACAAAAATCTAATGCTCACTAGGCGCCGCCTGGCGGCAAAATTTCGAAATCTCATATTTTATAATGATAGCGCTTGAGCTACTGAACAACTTTGCCGAAGGCGCCATCTTTCTAAGCGGCCAGGATACTGAGATATCCGCAAAACAAAAGTTTCATGCTCACTAGCGCCGCCTGGTGGCAAAATTATGAACCTCATAGCGTTTATAATGATAGTCCTTGAGCTACTGAACAACTTTGTCGAAGGCGCCATCTTTTAAATGGCTAGGATCCTAAAGATAACCCCAAACAATAGTTTCATGCTCGCTAGCGCCGCCTGGTGGCAAAATTATGAACCTCATAGCGTTTATAATGATAGTCCTTGAGCTACTGAACAACTTTGTCGAAGACGGCGAAGACGCCATCTTTCTAAGTGTTCAGGATCCTGAGATATCCGCAAAACAAAAGTTTTATGCTCACTAGCGCCGCCTGGTGGCAAAATCTCGAATCTCTTGGCTAGAATAATGATAGTCCTTGAGCTACTGAACAACTTTGCCGAAGACGCCATCTCTCTAAGTGACCAGGATCTTGAGATATCCGCAAAACAAAATTTCTATGCTCACTAAAGCCACCTAGTGGTCCGCAATTCAATGACCACCATATGTTAGCCCTTGAACTACTGATCAATTTTGCTGAACATCATGATCCTCTATTTTGAATACTTTTTAAGATAATGATCATTTATGAAAACGGCCGTTAATCTGAATTTCGGTCGTAAAAAAGTGGTCGGAAAAAGAACCGTCGATAAAAAAAAAAGGTCGTAAAAAGAGGTTGGAGTGTATACATGCTGATGTACATTTGTAAGGTTTCAATTTGTGTGTAACTTGAACTTGGCATTACGTTTGGTAGAATTTGAATTCAAACGGCTGTTTTGGAGTTATGAAGTAGGGGTGGGTGTTTTTCCCCATGAGTTGAAT
>NW_018735705.1:0-34050 GCF_002204515.2 Aedes aegypti | reverse complement strand
TTAACCAATTACTATTAGGAGACAGAATTTCCTAAGGAAATTGCCTACTTTTAGGCGTGTTTGCGTGGTCCAAAGTGTTTCTTCTTCTTCTTTTCTGGCGTTACGTCCCCACTGGGACAGAGCCTGCTTCTCAGCTTAGTGTTCTTTTGAGCACTTCCACATTATTAACTGAGAGCTTACTATGCCAATGACCATTTTTGCATGCGTATATCGTTGTGGCAGGTACGAAGATACTCTATGCCCTGGAAGTCGAGAAAATTTCCAACCCGAAAAGATCCTCGACCGTGGGATTCGAACCCACGACCCTCAGCTTGGTCTTGCTGAATAGCTGCGCGTTTACCGCTACGGCTATCTGGGCCCCTGTTATAATTTTGAAATAACTCGAAAAGTAAATGGTTTGTAAGAGTTCGGTCTTCATATTTGGCTTCAGGGGCCATGATATAAGTATGCAACGATATTTTCAACTTTACTGAATATTGTTTACATGAGTAATCAATGTTACCCCATGTCAGAGTTAACAATAAAAACTCTTAACACATTTATTTATACTTACTTAAATTCTTTGAAACCGAAAGACAGTATACAGTCACGAGTTGTGTGGTGCCAGTACTTGTTTTAAAAATATAAAACTTGCCACATTTTGTATTTTCAAATGAACAGTTCAAGATATATCCCAAAAACTGATCAATGTTTCCCCGTTTTACGGTACTCTCAAGCATTGGAAACATTCATACGAATATTGCGTTCCCCTCGCTCACTTCCACACGCAGTCAAGAGCGAGGTTGCCGTTTCTCTAACCAGCTCAGTGTTTCAATCTTAATGCACTTTCTACTTGCTTGCCGAGTGACAAATTCGACAAAAACGTCAACAGAATGATTCACTACCGAGTCTGTGTTCCGAACGCATCCGTTTTCGAGAGCTGATGAGCGCTCACTGACTAAAAAATACACCCGGCGGAATAATTCACTGAGCGTGAAATCCATACATTCCACTGAATGCATTCAGTGGTTGAATGGCGGATGCGTTCTTTCGTGGTCTCCCATTTAGGAGCAGATTGGTTCTCACTCCGCTTAGTGAGTTTTTTGATTTTTGGTTTAACTCAACCGTTTGCGATTCGTCGGGATTGCGCTCATCCTAGTAGCGTTCGGCTGTCACTGAACATTCGGTGGCAGCAGATACTTTACTATTTTTATCGGTAATGTTCGGCATGAGTGAGTGAATTTTCTCATTCTTGAGTACTACATAGAGTTTTCAAATTTCCCGGGATTTGATTTCCCGGGAAACGGGAAATAAATTTGCCATTTCCCGGGAAATCCCGGGATCCCGGTAAATTTTAGAAACGTGAAAATAGAGCAAATTTGATGATTTTTTTTAAATTATTCGTATTTTTTTATATTTTTTTGTACCAGTAAACTTGTTTGGTACCAACATTTCTCGTTTTTGTTAGTAATTTTTTTTATGTTTCTCAAAAATATCCATTGATTTCGTTGTGTACGCCAGGCTTCAGAATAACACAAATTATGATATTGAGTCCATGTGGAGATTATTCTTGACAATCGTATGAAGTTCTAATGATGTGTACAGGACGGACTCGATTAATCAGGGATTCGATTATTCGTAATTTTAGACTCGATTATCCGGAGTTTGTTGTTTGATATTCTTGTTTTGAGATTTTATGCATAAGTTTGATGTATTTGGTATTGCAATATACAATATGAACGGTTTTGCAGCTTTGATGTAGGTAAAAAAGGGGGTTTGAAAAAGAGGTTTTTTGTGTGCCGGTCAAAATAATTTCTTCCCAAGGCTCCTAATGTTCCTAGAAATAATTTCTGGCTATGCCACTGCATTATATAAATAAAACAATGATTTTATTATAGATAATATTTAAGTTCTTTTATTGCAGATTTTAATTTTTCTTTCAGTGATTTGTTTATTAGGGAGATTCGATTATCCGGAGTGAAAAAAAAATCGATACAACGGATAATCGAGTCCGACCTGCACCAACATTAAATCAAACCTTTCAAGCACTAGAATAGAAACCAACTAGAGTCTAACGATGGAAAAAAGTAACGGTTAATTCCATGAAAACTTTATGAGCGTACTCAATTCATGGATGATTCCTCGAAAAATCCTGTATTTTGTATAGCATATAATCCATTAAAAAAAACATATCGTCAAAGAGCTAACCATTTTATCAACAAACTACTTGATTACGAAAAAAAACAAAAATCAATAACGAAGGTATAACTAGTGATTTAGTAAGGTCATTGGTTGAATTGATATGAAAAGTAAATTATACGATAGTTTTGGTTTGAAAATGAATGGTCAATCCTTTTTTAATAAGAAGTACCGGGAAATACAGAAATCCCGGGAAATACGGAATCCCGGGAAACAGGAAATCATTTTCCCGGGAAACGGGAATCTCCGGGAAATCTTATTTCCCGGGATTGAAAACTCTAGTACTATACAAGACTTTGTGGTCTGGTGAACTTCACCCCATACTAATAGTTTTTTGCACGAGACGCTGATCTGCTACGGGCATGAGACGTTGACAATGCTCAGAAAGGACCGGCAAACGCTTGGAGTTTTTAAACGACTTGTGCTTAGAACAATCATTGACAACTTGTCAATGACAAACATGTAGGAGAGGAATACGTTACTAGCTTGCGCAAATCTACGGTATCCAGAAACTCGACATGATTGAAAGAGTACGATGTGCGGGGCACATTGTGAGAAAACTTTGAATCCGTCGGATACAAGACGAAGAGGGGCGCAACAAGCTAGGAGGTTTGATCAAGTGGATCAGGATTTTGGACGTGTGGGACGATCAAGAAACTGGAGGCAAGCAACCATGGACCGAGTTAGCTGTCGCAACTTTGTGACGCAGGTCATGTCTTCAACCCGTATAGGCTTGAATGAAAGGGAAAAAAGCTAAATCTCTCACCGCTCTTCAAATACTTAACGGATTTCAATTATTTTTTTTGTCAGTATACTCGTAGTCATATCTAGTTTCTGAAAGTGGCCAAAGGATCTCGGGAATATTCATGTGACCGGAGTTAGTTTTGGCGGGTCACAGGTCAAGCTTCAGGTTGGGTGAAAAGGTTGCTGTACTTTTGTGCCCCTGAAGTAGGCACATTTCAAACCACATATAGTTTCTGGAAGCGGCCACTACATCAAATAATTTTAGAAAAAAAAACGCAGCAGTGTGAACCTATTCAGAAACGATTAAACTGGATGGGAACACATTGTTGTCCTGCATTTGATTGATCCCACAAATGACAATTTTTGGGTGCCCAGATCGCCTAATTTTTTTGTAAAATGGCCTATATGTATATAAACATCTCTGAAAGCTAATGGAATTGCATTTTGTTAACTATTATGTTTGTTCTTTACTTTTCGAGGAATTGGAACGGTTTTGTATCCAAAAGGTTAATGTGTGAGTATATTGACCAAAACATTATTTGAATCCGTTAAGTATTTTCTGAGCGGTGAGGGTTTTAGTGTTTTTGTTTTCACTCAGGCCTATACGGGTTAGAACGTGGTACCATTGAAGTCAAGTAAGATTTATCCACGTGAATTAGATGAAAATTTGGGCTAGTGTCGATTGAAAAAATGCCTTCTTTTAGATGGTCATATTATTTTGTAAAGCAATGCATTCTCTCCGAGATGAGCATGATCATCGCCTCATCAAATTCCTCGAATCTGACGCATGAATCACCATCCACTCCGCACTATCCATCCAAGTCACCATAAATTTTGTTTGCTCGACTTCACAAACGTTTAAACCGATCCCTTCCACGAAACGGGAAATTTCTCGGAAAACATTCGTCCATAAAATCGATTCGCACTTCTCTTTGGGCGGGCCCTACTTCTACACCAAGACAAGACTCACAAGTTCACCACGCATTGCCGCCGGTCGAGACTGATAAATTACTCAAAAACCGGCGAACCCTGTCTCCCTTTGCGGCTCCCGTTCATATTTGCACTATCCATAATGTGTAACTGATTATCGCATTTATTGTGGCAAGCCAAACACAAATAAACAAAACACAAACCCGGAGACGACTTTTCCGCCACGTTTTGGTTGTACACCGAATCGACCTTCCCCTGTCCTGATCCTTGAATCAAACGCGACTGAGGAAAAGCCAAAAGCAAAAACCCCTTCGCCCTAAACGGCTTGGCAACGTGGTCGTCCTTGGTCTTTTGGTTCCCAAATCGCCGAAAATTTGATTTCGGGAACACTCCGACTTGAGTAAAACCCCCTTCTAGCACAGCCAGTTGAGCTCCCACAATTTTCCGAAAGAAAATTTATATGTGCAGTGCAGTGGCTTTCCGGGAAATTGAATTACACTCCTCGCTTTACAACCGTACGCCGTACGATGTTCGACGGTTTGGAGCAAGGAATCCTTCTAAATTCTGGTCACTCCGGATCCGCTTCGGGGGAGGAGCTGGGTTCGAATCCCTTTTTCACGTCTGATTCCGCGCGTGCGATTGTGGCCAATGAATGGTGCTGATTTATTTAGGATTCGATTCAATTCACTCCAAAGTTTAGCACCAATCGATGGGAGAATGTGTTGGGAATGGAAATCGGGTTAAAGTGGCAGTGCACTTACTGACTTTTCCGACACGGGAGTTGATAAAAGTTTGTAATCGAAAAAGGAATAATGGCTGGCTCCAGTATATAAACTGGGTTACCAAAGTTTACCTTTCCAATCATTATCGATAATCTGATAGTGGGTGGAAGCAATGGTGATGGATACGATGGTGGATGGCGTGTATAGTAGGGTTCGGTGAAGGGTTGCAGTTCATAGATGGTTAGAGCGAGTTGAAAATTAGACTAAACAGAAAAGGCGCCGGCAAGAGCAATTGAGTTCGTCTGGAGTAGAGATAAGGTAACCGACCCTGATGAAAAGTTGGTGTAATTAGTTATTTGCTTCGAAATTTGGTTCGAGATAATCTTCAGAAAATTGATGGAGCCCCGGCATGCATTCTAAAACGGCAAAAACTGATTGAGAATACAGCACTGGCGGAATGAAGCACGATTTTTTTTTTTATATAGTCAAGTTTGTAGGAGATTGGATCTCAGATGCTCCAATTGACCTGAACATTTTTACCGATTTTCGGCTGAAAAACAAATAGGATTTCAAAGCAAACTTTTATTTATCCCAAATATTTTATTCTGATATTGATCTCTAATATGACATAAAATAAATTTTTTGGCTTTAAGTCCTCCGCAGATTTTTTTTTGTATTCCTTTGCAATTTTTGTAAGGACTTCTTTGGGAATGCCTTTTAAGAGTTTCTGCGAGTATGTTTTCTAAAAATTGTTTTCTAATATCACGACAATCCTAGCAATAATTCTTCAAAGAACCTTTTCCTACATTAAATTTAGCGAATAATGCCTTAAGATATTCAGGATTTCTATAACAATTATTCCAGGGGTTCCATTCGTATTGAGCGGTGCCACGCGAAATCGTCCATAAAATGCTGAAATCTGACATGTCCCATTCTGATTTGGATGAAACTGCGCAGATGTATTAAGTATATGAGACGAAAATTATCTCATATTAATTTGGGGATCGTTATTAGAATCGAGAGTAACTTTCTGATAAGGGCGTATGTATTTTGGCACCACCATTTAAAAAAAAATATACCTCGGAAGATATTTGGATTGAATTATAGATATTTGGGATTGAATTATATTAATATCATAAAATCTAAGAAAATACGCCCGTTTCTTACATTATTCCAGATGCTCATCAACAATGTTACGTTAATCTCTTCCCACATTAACTATCCCATCTACTTTTTCTTTGACATTTAGACGGTTGGATGAACTGTTCGAAAGATACAGGATGATTGTTGGAATATTGTTGAGAATTAATAAAGGTATTACATTGTTGTGAGAATTAATATAGTATTACCACAGACAAACAGACGTAACACTGGATAAATGTTCCGTTTCGATGATGAACATTTTTGTTACTCTTCGGGAAACGGTCTACAGCACTTGTACACTTTTGTGAGATCCATTTTGCTCTAATATTGAACGTTAACTGTTTATCTGTTTAAACTGTTAATCGCTTCTATATGCTATAACTAGGTACCTAGTGTAGGAATATTTGTAAATTGTACGGTCATGATTTGCCAGCAGAGGCCAATCTTGTACGCTTGTACGGGTAAGCAAAATGGGAGGTATTTTCGCAGTAAGAGAAAATTGAGAGTGGGTAGATAGAAAAGTTCGATAGAATCCGCTATACAAGGCAGGGAACGATCAGGCTCTGGGCATTCTTGTGTAGATTGTGGTCGAGATGTGACGTACGGTCACGACACCTAAATTAGGAAACGCATATAAAAAATCTAAGAGAACAAAGAATTCGTTGAAGTATGGTATGTATCGCTATGTACCCGCTAGTGTTTCGAGCGAAACAGAGAATGTGCCCCGAGCGAGCCGAGCGCTTGATCAACTATGTTTTTCATTTGCCTACGTATTTGTCTTGGTTTGTTTGACGGATCATTTTGGAGGATTGGTGGCGGCTAATAATATTGTTACATATTGTTATTGTTACTTCTCAACAATTCGTTTATTTGTGTAAGTGTCAAAGATAAAGTTGGATGGGATATTATTGCACATTTCATTCACCACTGGACTCCGCAGTTAGTTCTTATAAGTGAGGGAACGAAAATAAAAGTGCGATTCTGGCATCCAATCTTGTTGATGTCTTCAGCGCACTCATTCATTATAAATCGTAGAATAAAGTGCGCTGAAGACACCAACAAGATTTGATGCAGGATCGCACTTTTATTTACATTCTCGCACTCATGAAAACAGACTGCGCCGTCCAGTGGTGAACGAAATACCCAATAATGTGGGAAGAGGATTAACGTAACATTGTTGATGGAGCATCTGGAAAAATGCAAGAAACGGGCGTATTTTCTTAAGTTTTATGATATTAATATAATTCAATCCGAAATATCTTGAAGCGGTTACTTATAGGAAGATCATTGATATTTAGAATTTTGAATTGTTTTGGATAAAGAATCATATTGCAGCATCAAAACGCCTTTTCTATAACCAGAAATTGAATTTTCAGAAATACACCAAAAGTTTCCCTTAGAAAAAAATTGTTGAAACTGCCCTTAAAAACATGGATATTAATGTGGAAAGAGATAACGTAACATTGTTGGTGGAGCACTGGAGTAACTTATGAAACGGGCGTATTTTCTTAAGTTTTATGATATTAATATAATTGAATCCTAAATACGTCATCCCTCATGAGTCGCTATCGACTCATGGAAACTATATTAAAACATAAAATCAGGTTACTATGATGGTCCCTTCAAACAGCTTTCCAAAGAATAGCTGTTCCATGATTCAATATTTCCATAGCCGATGGTCCCTTCATATCGACTCACGGAGTTTGACTGTATCTTGAAAACGGCTAATTTTAGGAAGATCATTGTTATTAGCATTTTGAATTGTTTGGGTGAAAGAATCATATACAGTATCACAAAACGTCTTATCTACGCGCCAGAAATTGAATTTTCAGAAATGCACCAAAAGTTGCTCTTAGAAAAACTTTTTTATTTTAGATTGTACCATGTTGAAAACTGTGCTTAAAACATCTGGTTTTAAATTTTAAGGGTTGAATTCGATTTTTCATGAAAATAAAGGTTTTTTTTCAGTGGTATATTTTTTTTTACAAAAGCCTATTTGATTGTCTACCATCCCTCCTCAGACACATTTTCTCTATAACAAACGGTTTCTGAGGTACATTTTTTTAATATGGTGATGCTTAAAATACTTACGCCCTTATCAGAAGTTACTGCTTGACTTTAAATGGTCTCTCCACCAGTGGAAAAAACTTTATTCTATTATATCGAAACTATGTGCAAAATTCCATTTGAATCCAAGGTAGTCGAGTTCATCGTTTTACCGATTTGGCGTTCAACGATTCATGAAAATCTTGGAAGACTTATTCTAGAATTGCATAACTTCACTCTTTTTATGCACCGATGATCTTTCAAGTAGGACGTCAAGCTTTTTTGGAAGTGCGATCAGGATTGCAACAAAATATTTTTCAGCATTTGGTAAAAACAATATTTGGGTTTCTATAAGGGTACATCTAAGAAGGTTTTATAGAATTTCCCTGTTTCATGTAGGGACATCTTAATGGAGTATTCGGACTTTTTTTCTAAAAATTCTCTTTTCTTTTAAAATTTTTCCCGATTTTTTTTATTTCCACTATTTTTTTAGGGCTTTCTAAACGGATTATTTCCAAGTTCGCTGAAATGGGTTTTATCAATTTCTTCGGGGCTTTCATGAAATATTTCTCAAGAGCGACTCCCAGAATATCTCCAAAAACAGGAATATCTCCAAACGATTTTCCTGCGGATCTTCAACAAATATTCCTTCATGAATTCCATAGAGAGATTTTTTTAGTTTATGTTTTGCTCATTGTTGTTGCATCTCCCGAAGTTTTTCCGGAAAATTCGCAAAAACTTTCAAGAACCTCAGCTTGATTTGCCCAAGGACAATTTTAAAGTAGGCCGTCTCTTATTTTTTCGAATATGTAAAATGTTTTTGAATCGTAATGGAAAAGTGCTCGTTTTGGTAAGAGAAAAATCAGGTAAAAATTTGAAGTCCGTACGTGAACGCTAAGTGGTCCCCCAACGCACAGAGGTTCCCCCATTAGTCATAAATCCAGAAATTAAACCAAGTTATCTCCATAACATTCGAGCACGCCAGAGCCGCCACACTGTCCAGACTGCCCAAGATATGCGGGAAGTGCGGAACGAAATGCTCCGAAGCAAGTTTTTGGATGATCTTAAAACACCTGCTGTACTCACTTAGGTCACCATAACTGGGATCTTGACGATACAATTAATTCTTAAAAATATAACAATTTCTTGTATGGTGGAGATATTCTTCTTACTTAGGAAATAATAAATTCCCTCCCCTCTTATTGCTTAATTGAATGAACTAATAAAGATTTGACAACGGATGTCATTTTTAGTAACAACCGCATTTTCCTTGCTAATACCATTTGAAGAACTCATGTGAGACATGAATCTTCGGTAGTGTCATCCATAATGATAGAAATCATTGATTCAAAAAGTTGAAAAATTTACGCATGAACAAAATGCGATTTTCGCAAAAAAAAAACTCATTTTTTATAAGCTTATGAATGTAAGAAGAAGAGGAATCATTCATGCTTTGAAAATATTCCATCAATAAATGACGATTCGAACTTTTTACGAGAAGGGTAATACCGATCGATATTACCCCGCTGATCAGTGTTACCCCGGATTACGGTACTTAGTAAGTACCTGGGGGATGCGAACTGAAAATCAACAAGCAGCCAGGCTGTTGTCAAACTAAAATTTCCATATAAATGATCTGAGTATGCCTAGAAATATACGGTCATGATTTCGTTACGCTAAAAATTGTTATACTATTTATGTGACACAAAGATTGCTTAGCGTTGAAGACAAGTTGTGCTTGTCCAAATTATTCATAAATCTTTTACAGCTGTTATAAAATGTGTTTCTTACTAACATACGGCCAGAGACTTTCTGATTACTCCATTAATTGGGTTTATTGTCTGTATTGAACTGATGCTTTGTGTGAAGTAATTTAAGTGTACACTTTAAATGTGGTTTCCTGTGAGAAAACTTACAAACAAAGGTTCACACTGGTGGAAAAGATTGTGTTCAATTTGAACGACCTAAATATTCGAGTTCGCACCCCCTAGGTAAGTACGACTCCTAGTAAAAATACGTGTTCGGATTTCTCTGCTGCAGTTATTATCCGACGTTACCACTGACCTACTATCCTACTTTGTTCCTCCGGCTTTTCCCTCTTGGGCATAACGCCATAATGGTCATGTTGCATAACGGTCATTTGGCATAGTTTTAAAATACTTTTTTTTCAATTTTGGGCTTTTGAAGCGTCGCTTTTAGTTTCTGTGAATTCATTCGTATCGCTTCAAAGGCGATTAATATGTGTGGTCATTTTTGGAGGTCTGGAGCAAGGTTTTTATAATGACATGTTTACTGATCAAAGCAGTCAGTGGGTGTGCGGTATGGTAAGCTGCGGGGAAGGTGGAATTGACAACTGGCGAGTTGGCTAGCTGGCCGGTTTGTGTACACTGTTTTCACGCTACCGTTTTTATGTGGTTGTTAGGGAATGTTTACTCCAACAAACATAAATACAGTGAAGTGAAAATTTTCTCTAGCATTGATGAGCTAGTTTGTTGTTCATGTAGTAATCCTCGGAATTCCGGTGTGACAATATGTGGATTTTTTGGCAGAACTCTGTGTAAGTTTCTCACACAATCTTTGACCGCATTCCCAAAAAAATCAGGGCAAGATTCTTTAAAATTCTTTAAAAAAAACTGTGTAAAGTTTCATTAAGAAGTGAGATTGTTTTAGTAAGTAATTATCTTAAACCACACTTAGTGTGGAACGACCGATTAACGTACATCAGCTATGACCACGCCTTTATTGATAACATAGTATTAAAAAATGTTATGATAAAACCGTCAAGAGAAACAAAAAATGATTCTAACATTATGCAATGGTAATCCTGATAAACGTGTAAGTATGCTTGCAAACTAATATACTCCATTGCAAACGTTCATTATTAACTGTCTATTCCATTGTGCAATTGTGAAAACAAAAGGTTCAAACGCTTATGCTCTCTATCCATAGAACAATTCTATATGAAAAGATTCAAACTTCGAATAATCCTTTACTTCTCCAGCTCAGAGGTCAACTTGCTCACTATGACCCAGCTGCAGGAATTATCAGTTTATTCAGGCGTAATTTACTGCAGCCATTAGCAACGTTCACCCTCTTGGAACAAATTTCCATAGATTTGGAAGCTCCTTGTCTCCGCTCATGCCATCCCAAGCAACACATATGTTATAGTTGAGTATTTTCAACTTATATACTACCAGATCAGGTTATATATCAGTTGATAATGCTCAATTATAACATGTGTGTTGCTCGGGATGCGTCGCCAGTATTTAGGTCAAAACTTCCCCTAATAATTCCCGGCACCCTTTAGCAGCCAGTTATGATCTAACTTTTCACATGCAGAGAGAGAGCAACTTATTTATCTTCGTTATAAATCTGCACCCCCGTTTGAAATAGGTCGAATTCCGGTTGCTCACATGAAATTTTTTTTCCAGCCATCAAAATTTATCCTTCTGCTCGGGCTTCCACTGCACTGTGGCTGCCCCGAGTAGGGGAAGATGGTTCGAAATGTCAACTTATAATCAATAGAGTGTCACACAGAATTACAAAGTTTTACTAGAAACTTGTAACGTACCGTCGTTGGGGGTGACAATGGGTCAAAAACGGATATGTGCGATTTATTTTTTTGAATAACTATCGCAATTTAACTCCAATAAACTTCAAATTTGGTGTGTATGTACCTTGATGGCACATTAACAACTGTTCAAAAATTAAAGAGAAATATTTATTCACAGCGGCACCACAAGTGAATGAAAAATGACCCAATCTCACCCCATAGAGGGGGTGACATTGGGTCACTGTAATTGAAATAACTTGTTTTTGAGAATATGATTTCAAAACCATTCACAACTGAAAAATATTGACAAAAACGATGCAAACAAGACAAAAAGATATCTAAGATGTTTCACAAGTATGATAAACCCACTTAAAAGAACGATTATGCTGAAAATTGAAAAGCTATGAGAAAAAATATGTAAACCCAACATTTATCGTCAAGTTTACAGAAATTTTCTTGGTTTTCCCCTAAAATTGTCTTCAAAGTCTCATCCCCATTGATATGAAGCCCATTCAGTTTCCCCAAAGGTGTACTGAAACGCAAATAGTTATATTACGGTGCGACATTACTCGATCAATAAATTTCAGGCGAGAAGTTGACGTCATAATCCCAGTATTTCAGCGATGAAACTCATTTGTACTTCCGTGAGATGTTTCTATTATATGAAAACACTGATAAATAATCAAATTTAGAAAAAAAAACACCCTTTTGATAAAAATTTACGATGTTGCTGAGCACGAAAACACAGTTGCCTGGTTTGAGAAGTTGTCAAAATGCGTGTATTGTTATTCAATGCACGAAATACTCGAGTAGACTTGTTTGATGTTCAGAGATGCAGTATTTAGAAATAATAAACCAATCTTAATGAAAAAGAGAACACCCGGCACCGTAAAATGTCAAAAAGTGGACTTGGAATTTCAATTACTATCGTTCTTGCTTGACCCATCTCACCCCACCATTTCAATGTTTTTAGACATCGTACCGAAACAAATGATTTTTTTTGTGGAAAATCAAATAGATTCCGGAAAATACCTATGATGTGTAATTGAAAAGGCTTTCAACATTCTACTAATACAACAATAGAGGCTAGAGTACATGCGTGATACTTTGTACAGGGAGAAATTTTATGTTGTAAATTTTTATCTAGTTTCAACATGCAAGTTCATTGATGTAGTACACAAAACTACTATTTCTAAAAATGTTTATTGTTATAAATTAAGTGTGAATAATATGTTCCCTAACATAATGAATTATTAATTTAGTAATATCAGCGTTATTAGCTGAAATATTTCACAAAACATATTTTTCCGTTTTGACCCCAATCTCACCCCCTAGACCCATTGTCACCCCCATCGACGGTAACACAGTGGCTTACAATATATCTTATAGCCAAATCAAATATTTTCCCAGAAAAGCAGTTTGACGTAAAATATAAATTTTAATGAAGCATTCAAAATAGTACATAAACAAAATTTCAAATAAACTCATGATCTTCTTCTTCTTCTTTTGCTTCTAACATTACGTCCTCACTGGGACAGACCTGCTTCTCGCTTAGTGTTCTTATGTGCGCTTCCAAAAGTTATGAACTGAGAGCTTTCTTTGCCAAAGTTGCCATTTTCGCATTCCTATATCGTGTGGCAGGTACGATGATACTCTATGCCCAGGGAAGTCAAGGAAATTTCCATCACGAAAAGATCCTGGTCCGACCGCGAATCAAATCCAGACACCTTCAGCATGGCTTTGCGTTGTAGCCGCGGACTCGAACCACTCGGCGAAGGAAGGCCTTAAACTCATGATGCGAGGGCGGAAAAATAGCTGAATAACCAACGTTTCACCATTTATTACTTAAATATGTTTTCTTTTCTATACAATGATTGAACAGACTTTTTTCCTACCTGGAAAGTACTGTAAATATTATTATTTAATTATAAAATAAACTGACCCATTTTACTCCATGAGTGTATTTTGGCGCAACCTAACCCTTAGCTTTCCTCGAAAGCAATGAAATGCCATCGGAGAACCCGACCGTAAAACTATCAAAAACTTTTTTGATGCTCTTATCAACTTACCTCGTTCTTTATTTAATGAGTTGCTCCAACTCCGGCTGGCACAAATCCGTACACATCGGGTTCTCCGGGACAGGAGATGCCGGTTTGGTTTCTGCCCCCAGCTAACTCCGACTCCGAAGAATGGTTAAACTGTTTCGCAACTCTTTGGGTACGAATCGTTCTTCTACTCTCAGTATTCTTTCAAAGGTTGGAATTGGAATGGCAAAGCGATGTACAGCACCAGCATGAGCACTTCCGAAGAATCGCGTCCACTTTGTCCTAGGAAGTGTACAAGTCGGATTTATCCCGGTGGCTGGTTGGCTGTCTATATTTATGATGTTTACACAGATGATTAAATATGCACGAGTTGCCGGAGTTACTGCACTACTAACTGGCGATGCTGATAGATTATGACAGACCAAGGGAATTTCTGCAATTCGGGGGAAAAAGAAAGAAAAATCATCAGCAATCCAAATGTATTTGACTTAGTCAAAGTACTGGAATGTTCCGTAGAAAAACCAGGAAAATATTTGAAAGCTGAGAAGTTGAAAGCTAAGAAATAAAATCAGGAAATTTTGAGAGTATGTACATTATCACATTTGCAGTACATGCCAACAGAACTTGTGAACTTTATCCAAAAAATCAAACCAACTACCAAACATTTATTCTCGTGATTAAATAAGTGAGTCTCAAATAGAAACAAATTTTGCGCGATTCCAACTGCATAGCAAGTTTTTGAGCTTTTTCGCAATTACTTAGTAATAATGTCGGAACTAACTTCTCAGATTTTTCAAAATTTTAGATAATTTCCAAATGGACTTAGAGCCAGGGTCCAATTGAGAAATTTTATTTTCAAAATTTTTTGTTTCTTAATTGTGAAAAACGTTTTTTAATTTCTTCCTGCAAATCTTGCCATACAATTTTCATAGCAGGATCGCTAGTGCGTTGAAATTAAGGGTATGCGATATGGATTTTTTCCATGTCGATACGAAACGAAACGATACGCGGAATATCTTGCGCTGATAATGACGAAACGAAACGAAATTTAAAAATGTTTCGTGTAACTCGATAACGAAATCAAATATCTCACGGAATTTTCGAAACGAAACGAAATTTTTGAATTTGTTTCGCGGAATACACGTTTAAGTTTTTTTTTCTTGTCAAAAGCTGGAAATTTGACCATAGGCATAAAAAACGTATTTTTAAATCCTCTACCATATTGGAAACCTTAGTGTTGCTCAGCGGAATCCTTACATGTTTTGGTAAGACTCTTTCTGTTTGTTTGAAATTTTCTTAATAACTTTATAGGGTTTCATTTCAACATATCTGACATTAATTTAAGGCGAAGTAGGCCGTCATTGAAATTTGTACGCGTCGTTGATGATTGTTGCTGATTCATCACACGATTTCGAATCAAAGAAAACAGTTGGTTTTGAACTGACACAGCTGAAAAAGTATCAGAATACTTTATAAATGTTAGCGCGTACAGTGATAGTTTTTCAAGTCGATATAAACTATCAAGACTTAGTTATATCACTTTAAAAGGCAAGCTGAAAAGGCATCATGTTGCCAAAACGAATGACGGGCAACTAAGAAGTGGGTCGAAAAGCAGTTACAACATTTAAAACAATCTCAAAAATATTGAGAGGAGCCCAAAGTTAATTTGATTTTTAGAAATGCCTTACAATTTTTTTAATCATGTGGATGTGATGTTATGCTAATATATACCATAAAACATGGAATAATGGTTTTCCTTTTTTTTCCTGTACTTTATGCTTTGTGGCATGAATGAATGAGATTGGGGACACAAGTCGGTAAGTGATCATGAAAACACTAAACTGAGAAGCAGACTCTGTCCCAGTTAGAACATAACGCCAGAAAGAAGAAGAAAAATAAGTAGAAAAGAGGCATAACTGGAATATTTGCTTTAGTATTTGCTGGAGTATTGAATTTAATTAAATTTTAAAGCATCCATCAACACATACCTAAGAAATCAATCAAGATAAATTTAAAAAGAACTGCAAAAGTAATAACTCCAAGAGATATTGCGGCTGCAACTAACCAGGATTGCCTGTTGGGGTTAATTTAGAAGTTCCTAATAAATTTTCCGGAAAAGCCTTGCATAAACTGTGAATTAATTCTTAGAGGGATCAAATCTGGACGAAAGCAAACTTTTAGAGTGAACCTTGTAGAAAATACTGAAGGGTATTTCTATTATTTTGAAGAGCAAATACTGGAGAAATGATCCTAATTCCAAAATCTGTGAAGGAATTTCTGGCGATTTCTGGAAGAATTAAGGATTGTTGATATTGTCTCATTTTCAGATTCTTTGTTTAAAACTGACTACAAAATCACATTTTCAACTAAATTTTGAGCCTCGAGAGTATTTTAAAAATATTTGAAAATTTCGAAAAAAAGTTTTGAACCTGGACTTCATAGCACAGAGGAACCGCAAATAAGACTGGACAAGTTCACCCCATGTTCGTTCAGACAATACGTCTTTCAATGAGCTAAATTTAATGTTTGGCTCATTTTTTTTTTCTCGGGATTTAGATGTCGAAAATCGAAAAAGAAGTTGCGCTTTTCCATTGTGAAATACCGCTAGGTACCCCCACCAAACTTGAATCTATATCCGGAACCAATTTTGATGCAATGCATGAATCAAATTTATAACTGATTTGTGATTTTTCCCGGAAAAAAATCATCAAAATCGATCGACAGATGGCGAACTAGAAAATTTTGAAACTTGATGCTCGTATTGAAAAGGTTAACAATTTTGCTTTGCGGCATTTGGCTTCTAATACTTGTAATGATATATTATCAATATTCGCATTTTTTTTAATTGGGGGTCGTGAGGAAATTATGTCACGTTATAAGTGGAGAGAGGAGTTGGTGGTGTGGTACAGCGTGAATAAACCTAGATTCACTTATCGATAAAAATAATGTATGCATCTTCCTTGTTTAAGGTGAATATAAATCGAAGGCATACCGTAAAATCGGGTGTAATTGATCAGAAGGGTGAAATTGATCATCGTATCACACGATTTTATTTATTCGTAATGGAGCACAAATATCAATGTAAGCTGCAGTAAATGAACGTTGTTTGTCGTAACTATTGTCGAATTGTGTGTTGTGAAGTTTTTTGCGTTAAAGAATGTTTATTACCGTAATCCGGGGTATCATTGATCAGCGGGGTAACATTGATCGGAATGACTCATCTCGTAAAAAGTCCGTATCATCATTTATTGAGGAAACATTTCCAAATCACGAACGGTGCTTCTCTTTCTTATATACATAAACTTATGTAAGGGAGGATTTTTGCGAAAATTGCGTTTACATTATGCGTAAATTTGACAAGTTTTCGAAACAATGATTTCAATGGGTAAGGATGATACTACCGAAGATTCATGTCTCACATAAGTTCTGCAAACGATATGAGCAAGGAAAATGCGGTTCTTACTAAAAAGGCATCGCCGAAAACGATTCCGTTGTCAAAACTTTCATAAGTATGCTCAATTAGGCAACATTAACGAATTACTGTAAAGAATATAGAATTCCCTTAGGAAATTGCCTACCTTTAGGCTTATTCCGTGGTTCGAGGTGTTTTAAATTTTAAGATAACTCAAAAAATAAATGACTTGTAAGCGTTTGGCCTTCATATTCGGCTTCGGGGGCCATGATTTAAGTAAGTAATGACATTTTCAATATTACCAAACATTGTTTACACAGGTGATCAATGTTACCCCATATCAGCTAAATAAAAAAATCACTTAAAACATTTTTAAACATGCTTAAATCTTTCAAAAAACAAAATGCAGTATATAGTCACGAGCTATGGGTGGCAGTACTTGTTTAAAAAATATAAAATTTGCAACATTTTCATTTTCAAACGAAATATTTAAGAAATATTCAAAAATATGATCAATGTTACCCCGGATTACGGTACTATGAAAATAATGTAAAATTTTAAAATCGTGCACGGTGCAGTATTAACAAACACCTCAGAACTTCTATTTCTAAGCAAGGATTTGAACATGGTATAAACCTGAAAGTTTGTGAGGATGCTTGAGATATATCCCCAAACCAGATTTCATCTTCTAAACTCGTACCAATTAGCTCATATGGTTGAAATAATTGAATTTCTGTTAGATATCATTGAATTCCTTAGGAAATTGCATACATTTAGGCGTTTTCCGCGTAATTCTTGGAATTTATATATTCGTTATTTATATAAATATTGCATTGTTAAGAATTTGTCAAGCATATTCGGATTCAGGGAGCTCAAATTTATCATGTAGATTTGTTTTGAAAACTAACAATGATGGCATTCACAAGTGATCAATTTCACCCCGAAATGAGATCCCCTGATTTTTTATTTTAGAGATATTTGTTAACTCTAAAATGACATTTGTTAGAAAATTTCGGTACATAAGTCGATGAGGCTCACCTTCGTACTTGTTTTCCTGCATTTAGTTGTTTGGCTTTGTTAACATTATAGAAAACAGACTAGAAAAAACGTGAAAAATGATCAATTTCACCCGAAATTACGGTACCTCAGAATTTCAAGAGCACAAATCTAACGAACCCGACAGCGGTTCAAGCTGAACACTTCTCGCATAACTTCTGTTCTCGCCCTAAAAGCCATTGGTAACCATGTGTGTAGCTCGTTGTTTCTGAGCATTTGAATGGATTTTATTGCTATTTAACAACGATATGGGGAAGAAAGGATCATTATCTACCTGCCCGTGATGTTGGTTTGGATCACCCAAATCAACGCGATTTTTTACGGCGACAGCGACAAACAATCGCTGTCATTTCGCTGCTACATGTAGAGTTTTATGACACAACAACGAAATCATGGCGATTTTTGTAGCCATCGCGGAAAAAATCGCGTTGATTTGGGAGAGCTGCTCTTATGCTGTGTTAAAAGTGACGTCATAGCGGGAAAGCAAGAGAGAGAACTAATGCGCGCATCAATAATCTGCACCAACTGAGCAAATCCAGAACATCAGGGACTCACGCTCCGCAGCTTTTTTACATTTTTGTACAAACAGTTTTTGCGATATATTAACGGATTTGCTCAACAGGACACGCGATGTTTCCCGGAGGAAACCATGGTTTTGCTTTCTTCATTCTTATGGAAGATAACATTGCGGTAGTTCATCAAATGCAGTTGTTCCTTTCCTGGGCTATTCGCCGCGAGGAATTTAGGGCAAATGGGCGTTTTTGGAAACTTTACAACGGCAGTGCAGTTTATCACATCCTGCGGACCAGTCAATACTACAGTCATCCAACAGTTATGGATAGCACACAGATATGGATCAAAGTTGGATTAAACGGGGAATATCTCATCAAATAGAGTAGCAATTACGCAGAACCTGATTTACCTACGCGAACCATAAATCTATACAGCATCGCAATCAATAATAACATGCTTAAACACTTTTGTTCCATTCGTAGGATATAAAATGTCATACATATGCCTAGAAGCGTTCATTCATATTTGTGGGCATTGAAACCCATACTAAAGTTGGTCGTGTTCAGACAGACCGGACTAGATATATTTGGCGTTCTAAAGATACGTTAAGACTCAATCAAATGTGATTTTTCCTATGCTATTTTTATACAGATGTAATCATCAATAGATAAGTTCCATTATTACAGCAAATTAACACAAATATTTTGGATATTTCGCATGCCTGGGGAACGTTTTTCTGGAACCATGAAAAAACACTTGGTTCAGTCTGTCTGAAACACCGACCATTATGATCTAAGATAAGACGATCCTAAAGAAACGCCAAAAACTTATGCATTTCACTAGCACACCATTCGTTTGCCTCGCAGATAATTTGCTGTAATAGTGTTTATCCATGATATGAGTCGATTTGATCCGTAATACCAGGCTATCGACATGATGGAGACACCATCTTCTATGGTGACAGAGGGCTCGATTGGCTTGTCAGATAGATCGGGCCCGGGACATCCTGCTACTGCAAATCGCTGCAGTTGATATAGGGCATGTCCATTGCCTGCGTAATACGACCCATTTTTGACAGTAGCAGGAGTAGAAGCGAACGCTTTGCCTTTTTTTCGTTCGAAATTAACTCGAATTTCGCGAAATTCCGTTTTATTCCGTTGGTTTTCAATTTTCCGTGGAAATATTTTAACAATTTGACGAAACGAAACGAAATAGCAAAATACAAATTTCGCCTGTGCGAGTTCCGTGGAATTCCGCGGAATTTCGTTTCGAAGCGTATTTGGCGGAATCATTCGGTATTTCGCATACCCTTAGTTGAAATCGCCTTCTCCTCACGTTTTTAAGACGGATCAAGAGTTTTAGATTAGCGTCTATTATCACGGATTCAAATTTTACTTCATATTTTGGAATTGCAATGCTCCTGGCTTCAACAATTAAATTTGTTAAAGTTTAAGAACATTGGCAATATCAAGTTTTGTTTGCAAGAAATGTTAACATCAAGATAGGAGTCAATGATTTTCCATAAATATTCCAGTCGGCTCGAAAAAATTGAAAGTGGAGCTGATAGGATTGAGAATCGCTTCATGGGATATTTGAAATGTAACAGGACATGATCAAAATCCAAATCAGCACTAATTGGCTACATAGATGACTAGAGTCGGTTAAGACCAAATCAATCGTAGAAGGGTTTTCTAGAAGAAGAAAAACGCGTAGGGCTATCAGGGTATTGAATTAAGAAATATCCTGAAGAGCACTCATAAAATAAAAATTCTGCCGTTGGAATTACCTGAGAATTATTCCATAATCGATGTTGGCATTAAAGTCCCCAATTACAAAACAATTGACTTATTGCGAGTCCGTTTACGCAAATCAGTTTGGAGCAAATTAACTTGCTGTCCAGAGCATTGAAAAGGCAAATAGGCAGATATGAAAGTATATTTACCAAGCTGTGTTTCAGCTGAAACACCTAAAGTTTTAAAACTTTAGTTTCAAATGAGAAAACAGTTGATGTTTTATACGCCTATGAATGATGATTGCAACTCCCCCACATGCCCCATCAAGTCGATCATTACGATAAACAAAAAAGTTTGTATCTCTTACAGTTTGGATCCAGGTTTCAAATAAGTGCAGTAATAACTGCTATATGTTCTAAGAGGTACTCGTTTACTGCTTTTCCTAGGTAGTATTAAAACTTCCACACAATACCTCTCAAATCATTGAAAAGTTTATTTATAAATGCTTCTCTTGTGCCTAAAAGAGCAATTTATACGCCTCAAACCCAAAACTGCCATGATGAATTCAAACGTAAGAAAGTATTAATGCATTTGTTCATAATTCTACCGCCCATTCTCGCCCAAGGAAGGCAAAGACCCGCCCACAATCCGACTTACAAGAAATGAGGAAAACTTTTTCACTTAAACTTTCATCTGCACATTCATTTTAATCTTCTTTCATTCGGCGTGCGAAGAAGTGTTGATGATTCTGCACGATGCATTGCGTGGATGCACTTCCGTTTTGTGCCGTTGGTTTCCTTTCCTGCTAGCAAGGGTTTACTCTGCCCTTAGAAGTGGAATGTAGATTTGCACATCGGTATTACACTGTTGGGCGCACATGTTACAGCTTTCGTTTAGCCGGAAGCTTTCTTCGCTTTGTAGGCTAAAATATCACATTTTTTAAAACCCTTCATTCGAAACAAGTTCGGAGCATAGAACTTCTTTTGCTAGCACCACCGGATTTCAGAGCTTGGTTGTCGTTGTCGGGTTGTTTTCAAAAGAGTACACTGAAACCTTTTTTAACGTAATTAGTCAAGGCTACGTAAATAGAATTTAACGTATATGGAACCATTACGTGGACGGAATTTGTATTGCTTGAATACTCGCCATCGAAATTCAGTTTTTTTATGAAATGTCATTAGATTTATATGAATAGATTAATATGACACCTCTGTGACAAAGCTTGAGAAAAACTATGTCAACTATTTCTAGTGATACTTTCAGTTGAAGGCAAGCGCACCTGGCGAAAGTTTTTGAATAACAGTCACATCCATCAGGGCTCATAGATATATATATATTCTGTCAAGTTTTAAAACTCGTTTAATTATAAATCTAGAATTGAAGACTCGGACCCGTGATCCGAGGCGACATGAACCCCGGCCCTCACATTGATAAGCCTTTACAAATTCTCGTAGATCATATTTATAGTTGAACTTTTACGAAAAGTTAGATTTAATACAATAGCATATACTTTTTGGAGTTCATAATATGATTTGAGAGATTAATTTGTTTATATAAATTGGAATAATGTGCTCAATGTATGCAATTAATCTCAAATAAAATAACTAAAACAACATATTAGAACAAACAAAAAGATTTTGTTGACTTCACGAGACACAAGAAGAATAAGAAAGATTCAATATCGATTTATTAACAAGTAGTATTGCTTTTACTTAAATCCTAATAATTGTCAAATGTAACTCCAACTGTAACGAACAGTAACCGACTTCGGTACTCCACCGACCAGTATCGAAGCCACGGCATAAAAATTAACTGCAGTTCTCTTTACTGATGTAAATATCAAGTTTGATTGTAAACATGTGACGTCACTGCCTATCGTACCATATACCTTCCGGACCACTAGATAATTTTTTTCGTAAATTTGTTCGAGGTGGATAGGGATGACGTCGTCAACTAGCTGTCAGTTTTGGGAATATATCACCTTCTTAATATAGTACACCGTGTATCGAAGATAAAGGAACGCGAAGCCGAAGTAGGCTAGTTCCACCGTCGGATGACTAGGCCAGAAGCATCGCTCAACGAAGTTTTAATATTGCTGTTTGCATTGACGTGCAAATCTTTATTCAAATGCTTCCAAACGCGGTAACACAAACTAATCAAAGGACCACCTAGCACCATGAACCATATCACCGCCAACCTAGCAAAAGAAAGTTATCTTTGACATCGCTTTCCTTATGAAAAATCTTACCGCGTTGTGTTCCCGCATTTGATATTTGCATTTTCAAACGCACAAGCAAAACTAGGTTCAATGCAATTTTTATATCAGCAGATCAAGTAATAGACTTATTTATTTTAAATATTCATTTTTTTTTTGATTCAGCTTTGTGAATTTAAGTTTGGCTGATGGGAATTATAAGAGCAATGTGTTAAGGTGAAAAATGTAGTTGAAATCAATAATAACTAGTATAAAGAAGGACGAGTAGTTCGGGGTTCCGAAGGAGCAATGTGTTGTGGTGTGCCGTTGTAAACGTTCGGTTCCTGCCAGTAAAATTATGCTCCCTGCGCCTAAAAGTTTGGTGTACGTGATAATACAAAGCCCCGTTGGAAATATATTGGTCATCTTAAGCAGCTATACCGAATTGGGAGATCCGGTAAGTTTGTTCCAAAATATTATCTGAATATTGTTAGCAATAGTTCAATCCTAATAACTGCCGCGGAAACGATTCTGTTTTTTTTGTGACTTCGTCGAATCGGGATTACGTATAATCATGTGGTTCGCGTGTGGAAGGAAATACGTTTTGAATTTGCCACTATTTCCACAATTTCTCCGTTTTTTTAGCTGTTTCTAATGTTTAATTTTCGAATACCTAGTTCAAAAAATACTGCAGGTCTTACGCGCTGCGGTTTTGTTTTTGTTATTTTTTTCTTTTTTTTTTTCTACCGATAACCCTTGAGGAGTCGGTCTGCTTTAATTCATTTATAAGCAGATACACCACACTAGATTCGTGGTATACATAACCATTTGAAACAGAAAGTACTATTGCGGATTCTAAATTAACCATACACCTTAATGAGACAAATATCTTCTCTTTGATTGCCGGCATTCAAAAGATTTAATTAAAAACACTTAAACAAAAATTCCCTCTATCCATAGCTAGCTTTCAAAGCGAATCTGACTTTTTACCTCTCCCAACCCCACCTCCGTAGTACTTATGACGGTGTTGCTGAGTCGGTGGCCTCTCATCAAGTAAGTGCTACATCAACACTTCCTCCTCTATCCCAAGTTACGGTAAAGAGGGGCGTGGCCAGGAATAGCGATATTTATGGTTTTTGGTCTTCTTGTTTAAGATGGGTCAAGGAATATTCCCCTTCCTTGTTCTTGAAGGCAGTCTGAATGAGTTTATCAAAAATAAAAAATAAATGTTCTAGTATCCAATCTACGAAGTATACCGTAACTACGCTAACGCTAACGCTAACGCTTATTTATTTTAATATTCATTTTGAAAATGACTCTATCGATCACACTGCTTAAGAGACCTTTAGTTTGGAAAAAGTACTAAATAGGAACCCAAAAGGGACCTAAAATGGACCAAACACATTATCTCTATTATTGTCGGGGGACGTGTCCCCTCTGCATGAAACGAGCATGCGATCTCTGACAACAATGAAACGGGGGCAATCGAACACGACATGCTCTGCTGTTTCCTCCACACCAGCACAGTTGGGCACGAAGGAGATTCTGAGTGCCCGATCCTATGCAAGTACTGCCTTATAGCAACCATGTCCTAACATAAACAGCGTCAAGGCTTCTTTCATACCAATCTAGCACATTTGAATATTAACCGATGGGTCCATCTATCTTTAGTGGAGTTATCCCATTCCTGCTGCCAACCTCTTAGCGTTGCCTCTTTACACGCTCCGGTACCTGGAACTCCTCTGCGTACCTCTTTGGTTGAAGCATTGAACATCTTTCTTGATGACGAGCCCGATGGCCGTTTTCCTCGCTATGCTGCACAGACCTCATGTAGAAACCGTTCGATATGCACTCGCTACTCTTAACCACATGATCATTTACGTGCTTTCCTACCGCTTTAGGTTTCTGCCCTTTCTAAGCGCTTTTGGCAGATTGTTTCTCCATATTCTAGTGACGCTTGCCAGGAGCTTGCGCTTACTGTAAATTTCAGCAGATCTTGTTAGACATCATCCTCGATTGCGCTGCTATAGCCATAGTTGTTCTTTTACAGAGTATTTTCATCATCGTTAGCGAAGTTGAGCTTGTCATCGATCATTACCCAACGATGCCTAAGGAATCGCTTGGACTCTATGGTGCAATCACCAAGACGGGCCATCCTAGTTTCCTAGACTTTATCCATTCCTCATCGATGGAAATAGCGTGGCGCTGCTTCAACACTACTTCCTTCATCGATTCACCATAGACCACTAGGGTGATACCGTCGGCGAAGCCAACAATCTTAACTCCCGTCGGAGGGGCAACCTCAGTACGATGTCTTATTCAGTCGTTTGTCGCATTCCACAACAGCGGTCCCCGGATTGAACCTTGAGGTACTCCGTTGCCCCTCCTCTGTGCCATACACTAGATCCTATTCTAGAAGCTTACACTACTGCACCGGTATCTTGAGGCGGTGAAGTACGTGGGACATAGCTTCCCAGCTTGTGCTGTTGAACGCATTCTTCACATCCGGAGTGACAACCATGCAGTACGGATGCCGCTCCTTCTATGCTCGATTGCCACCTCAGCTGTATGAACGACCGACTGAATAGCATCTAGAATAGATTTACCTTTCCTGAATCCAAACTGGTTGTGGGATTGGCCGTCCGCACCGTCGTATACGGTACAAGTTTGTTGAGGATCAACCTCTCAACAAGTTGCCCTCGTATCTAGCAGACAGATGGGCTTTACGCCAACGGGTCACCTGTGGTTTCCCCGTCTTTGGTAGTAGCACCAATTTCTGTCGCTCCATATATACGGGAAGATTCCTTGATCTATGTATCGTGATTCTGAACATGTCCGGTTCGCTCGTTCACTGCGCTTTTAAGGCACATTTGGGAGCTCTATGGCTTCGATGCCGCATTTTCTGCACATCTTACTTCTGTCAGGACCATTGCAAATCACAAACTCAGGAACAACCAAACTTCAGGAGGCTTTTGTATTCCTCACCGGCAAAACGACCTAGCTTCCTTTAGTATGCCCAGTTCTTCGCTTTTGTTGGCCTCTGGAACGGCAGCTTGATCGCCGCCACCTGGGTGTCCCCTTCGGGCCTTTTAGAAGGATGGCCATCGCTTTCTTATGGCTCTTTGAGGCAACCGAACCTCCGCTGCATCGGTGACCTCATCCAGATTTTTACTAAGAGTTTCGCTTCTGCAGTCAGGGATCTTACATCAAGTGCCACGGTATTTCTTGGTGCCGTGCTATATAAGACTGCACCCTTTTTGCAGTGCGGCGCCATCTTTTAGGACTAGGATCATTCGCCAATCCTAGTCCGACTTAAACTCCGCACATCTGCGCCCAATGCGAAACTTCTCCGTGCTTCGCATCGCCTTCAGAAACCTCGGCGTATTTTGTTCGCCTCCCCTTTTTCGACTCTTATCCACGGGTTGCTGGTGCCTGCGCCTGTGATTCTTGCGGATGCACTGCCTGGTTCGGGTTCCGTATGCTCTATTTTCCTTGCTTTTGGCCATGGGCTCACTGTTGCCACGTTCTCTTGATCGCGGGCTGGCTCATGGCCAGGCTTTTTCCTCTGGAGGACGGCCGCATAGGCTCACTTTTCTTTTAACAACACGTATTCACCTCAGAAGGTCCTTTTTTTTCACATCGCGTATCGAAAAATATGATCAAGATTATATCGCGTTGCTGTGAAGGAAAACACTTCATTCTGACACGACTAGTGTCTCTTTTGCCTTCTCCTTGCCAAATTGTGCTGTTGGGGTGGAGTTTCAAGGGTCCTTGAGAAGCACAGTTGTGTTTTGTGTAACTTGCGTGAGCTAGAAACTATTTTTTTATTATTAATAATTATGCTGAAAGTAGAAGCATATTTAACTTTATCGTCTCTCTCCAAGCTCCTAATGTAACCACCAATCTATCTTCTAGTGACCCAACGATAAGAAGATCTTTCATTGAGTTAGATGGGCATTAAATATCTAGTTTAATCACTATACAAAACTCGCGATGTTTAACATGTGTATTAGCATACTCATCGGTTATCTTACTTAACCCTCACACCTAAGCTCAAATTAACTAATTCAGAAATGATTGTTTTACATTTACATGATACCACCTAAATAGGTTTTTAACTTTAATTGTAAGCAATTTCAGAAAAGAAATATATTCAACTTACTGCTTTACAAAATATGGAAAATAAATCATTTAATTAGCTTTATCAGTTAAGACAAGATGTTTTATCCCAATTTCCAGCCCATGATTATAAAGTATTTTCCCCCTATTTTTTTGAAAAATTATTTTTGAAAAATTTCCCTTCCCTTTTTGAAACCCCCATCTTCTCAAAAACATAATACGCGTCGATGACAACCTGAACTGTCATCTATCCGTTTTACTCGATCTTGGGTAATTGTACGGGATCGGTTGCGATATTCCGTAACAGTTCCCCGAACCGTAAGGATGTCCGGTATCTCCGGCTTCGGCTTTTACTCAACTGCTACAATCCAATTCGCTAGCTTCGAACTCGGTCGAACGAATTCATGCCGCCGCATTCTGTGGTAATAGCTGCACGTATCGTCCATCACGCCCTACTAAGATCTGACCACACGTGCATCGTATTCATCCATTGCGTATCTTTCTCCTCAACTTAAACGAACCAAGTCCCCGACTTCGAATTGGCTTAACATCCTCAAACCACTTCGTCGTCCGTGCATGTGTCGGAGGGTATTCTCGACCCTTGGCGCAGGGTCTGTCAATTCATGGGTCCTGGCCACTTCCATTCGAACTAAGGAGTAAGAAGTGGTTCGATGTGAGAGCTTCTTGCTTGGACCGTCTCAGAATGATATACCGTTTTGACTGCAATATTCCGAACACTTAGGTCAGCAGTGACTTCAATGCATCTGATCGACATTAAATAGGTGATATTTGTGTGAAAATTTAATTTCTTCACAAAGTCTACCTTAGCTGTTGGTGTACCGAAAAAATATTTATGTTAAGAACTTGTTTATATTGTGTTTACGTTTAAAGTATGGAACAAACATTTTGATTCGAAATACGAACACTGTGTTTATTCTGTCTCATATTCCCGAAACACCTTGACTAAAATTTCGAACAGCAACGAAATAAATCTTATTCAAATGATAATTTCGCAAATAAATTTATCTGGCTAGTCTTACTGTCTTGAACTGAGAATCATCACTACTTCCAGAGCTTAAAGTAAAGATTTGAACACTTAAAGTTTAATTGCAATTGACAGCTCATTTCGTAGTGTTTGGTGATATTTCAGCGGAAAACATTTCCACCAAATCGCCATACAAAAACGAGTGTTCGGAATATGAGTCTGTTCGGAATTTGAGAACAAAACGGTATGTAATCAGCTGGAATTCACTACACTTCAGCCTCTTTCAGTTTATTGCCATGCCTCCCATCTCGTGTTCGTGAAGTATATCCATCGCGGCAATGCGGTTTTCACTGACGCACTAACGCTCCCACGCACTTCCATGGTGGTGAATACCCAATTATATTTGCATTAGTGAATGTTTCGACAGTGGTGTTGAATTCGCCCATTTCCTGCTTCAATCCGTACTCGATTCCAACGAAATTCGATGCCCCTATCCATACTGCGGATCTCAAGCTGTGCTACCCTCGCGTCCGATAAAGCGCCTGATAGCCATTTACAGGAACTCTGCTGATAGCGTACGACAACCTCCAGATGGACTGTCGACTGTCATAACCCGAGGAGAAAGAATAACTCGACAATAACTTATGTATACCATATTTGTATCTACCCAATTAGGTATTGTACAGTTATCAATACTATTTGGTATATAATGGTATATGTGAAAAAAATAATAAAACAATTAAAAAATACTTCATTTTGGTATTCGATAGTATTGAGGAGTGGACGGTATTGAAAACTATTATTGAAAAATTTCACTTTTATATAAAATCTATCAATATTATTTAGGTATTGCAATACCTGAACTAATTATCAGCTGTATTTTGTAGAATATGGCAGAAGGTTTAATTGAGGTTATTTTACCGCTATGCAGCGGGCATCATTCATCAACCTCATTCAGGTTGTAAAGTATTGAAAATTATTGGATATGGAATACCTCAATTTGGTATTCCAGTAGTTATTTTCTTCTGCTCGGGAATGTGAAACAATCGACCCACGCGTTGGCGATGCTCGATTTACCTCTGATGCTGATTGATCCAAATAATCAAACACTGGACAAAAGCAAAGGCGCTCGTAAGCTTTACCCGGGCCATTTATGCCGACTAGCGGTAAACGCGCAGCTATCAGCATGAACCAGCTGAGGTCGTTGGGTTCGAAAATCCCACCGTCGAGGATCTTTTCGGGTTGGAAATTTTCTCGGATTTCCCAGGGCATAGAGTATCTTCGTACCTGCACATCGATATAGGCATTGCAAAAATGGTCATTGGCATAGTAAGCTTCTCAGTTAATAACTGGGAAGTGCCTCATAAGAACACTAAGCTGAGAAGCAGGCCTCTGTCCCAGTGGGAACGTAACGCCAGAAAGAAGAAGAAGAAGCTTGTACACGAGCCGCAGGAGTGGGCCCCTTCGGTGAATCGCTGGAAGAGTTTGCTTCACTTGCCATAGTACACTTTCGAGCTACCATACGGACGAACGATCTGAGCTGGAGATGGGAAGCGCTTCTTATTCGTCATGCCTGTTTTTCGTTGGCGTGCGGATAATTCTGTGGAACATTCAACCATAAATGTGTAACTTAAAGTTCCTGAGAGAATCACCGGAAACACGTGTCATACGAACATTACTGCGGAATTACTCCCGATTCATCCATGAACAGCGGACCAGCTACAGATTAAGCTGTAATTTCAGCCGGCACCTGTTGATTTGTACGGCTGTTCCTCAAAGCCGTCATCCGCCAAAAAAGGCCGTCACTCATCCGGGAGTACATTTCGCTTTGAGTCCAGCGGAATATTTGTTTCACGTTAATTGTCTTCTGGCGTAGGGCAAATCTTCCATACGTTGCTTTTGTTCGCAGCATGCCGCAAAATTCTGCGACAGTAACGATGACATGTATGCTACTGACGCTGCAATCCACGCCCACTTTGAGAATCTATCCCATAATAAACAGGTTGTGCGCAATGTTTCGCGGTGTACCATACACGATCTCAGCTCTTCATCCTTGGTTTGATGGGCAGGAAGCACTTTAGTTATTCACTGTTCTTCCGGCCAGATATAAGTCTTCCTTCCACCCGAAACCATCGAACCTTATTGTTAGACGACGGGACCCTTTCCCAAAGAAGTGGCCTCATCTGCAACGTTCTGTTTTGTAGATATACCAACGCCATTGTTCTGCTCTCGACTTTGAAGGATCTCTCCACTTGCATACGACAAACTGCCGGTTTGTCGATGGTCCGAGTTTATCCAGGCGGAGTACCGTCCTTTGGAATCGCTCCAATAAAATACTTTATCGAATTTACGAGTGCCCGTGAGTTGGTCTTAGTCAAGCGCACGTTCATAACCGCAGCCATCAACTCCAGTCGTGGAAGTAGAAATGTGCGGAATTCTCCCAGATAATTTTAAGCATTTTTTCTGGTATTCTTTCAGAGATTCTTCTAGAAAATCAAGGATTCTTTGCAGAGAATTTCAAGCAACACTTTTTATGAAGGATTGTTAGAAGTATGTTAATGTTCATATCTTTCAAGATTCCCAGAAATTTCTCCCAAGAGTACGCTAGGACATTTGTTTCAATGGGTTTACTCAAGATATTTATCTAGTGATTTCTTCAAAATTTCTCTGATGATCTCCTCCACGGAGAACCATACAAAGGATTATCCAGTAATCGTCTCTCCACATGCTTCCAGGAATTATTCGAAAATTTCATCTTGCGGTTCCTCCCGAAATTAACTCCAGGATTTCTACCGAGGAATTTTTAACAGTGTACTCAACTTCACAAATTCCTCAAGAATTTCTTGGAGGAATTCTCCCAGAGTTAGCCACAAGGAAAATCGCGAAGACTGACTGGGACTCGTTCTGAACCACAACAGGAATCCTCTAAAGAGTTCTCTTGAAATTCCTTTCAGTGCTGAATCTTGCAGGAATTAAGCCATACATTATACTAAGAACTACTTCAGGATTATTTTAACGAGAATCTGCTACAAATATTCCTCCAGTAAATGCTTTACATTGAATTTTTTGTTAATCTCTTCATGAATCATCGGGATTACTCTAAGTAAACCCTCTACAGCGATTCCTCAGGATTTCTTCAGGCATTTTCAATCAGGAATATCACAAAGGATTGCTTAAAACATTGTTTTAATGTTTTCCTCTATAAATGGTCCAAAGGTGGGCTGGTAGACAATCTAACGCACATTTTAAATGAAATATGCTTTCGTCTCGCAGTAATTATTATAAAAAAAAGCCGATAAACCAAAACAGTGGAGCCAAATAGCATATTTTATGGTTCCAGTGTTTTTTTCATGAATTCCTCTAGAGAATTCTTTTTAAGAATCCCTCGATTGGCCTCTTGCAAAGAATTCTTCATGACATTTTTCCAGGAACTCAACGGGGATTTCTTCAAGGGATTACTGTTTTTTTTTCTAGAATTACAACGCATATTATCCGCATCGACCAGGAGTGTGGTCTGATTCCGCTACAGATAGGAAAACTTTTCGTCAGGAACTGTTTCGAATGTGAAATTGGCGTTGCATGCTAGTCCGTGGTCTGATGTGGTGCTTCTTTCAAAGGACAAAAGGTCCACTGGAGCATTTAACGTGAAGGTGTTTTTTTTTTAAGGTTTCTCCAGGGAATTGGCTCTACGATCTATTCAGGACCTCACTAATTTTCTTTCAAACATCTTCTGAAAAAAGTTCCTAGAGGAATTCTTTAAAAAATCGCAGATGAAATTCAGGATGAATTAATTATTCATTTTGATGAAATCTCTGAAGGAATTCATGGTAAATCTATTAGGGATTATAGAGGATTTCGAAAGAATTGCCCCGGAATATTCAGGAGAAACAAATGGAGCAAATATCTGGAGTATGCTTCAAGAAATCTTGTATTGTAACTTGGAGGAAGCCTTTTAATGACATCACTGATAAATCCTTTAGAAATAATTTCTGGAGAATGCTAGAAGAGTCCCCGACCAGAAGAAGAAACAAGATAATAACAGTTTTGCTCTTATATAATTTTTATTATAAGCCCAGTTGTTATAAAATATATACCGTTAGTAGTTGGAATAACAATTTACGCCAAATAAATATAGAATATAACAAATCCTATTGAAATTATACCATCATGATTACAAACCGTGTAACCGACAGTCAAACAAAACAACCTATGCAAGATGTTGCTTATTGTTCATAACTAAGAATGTTATTTACAACCAACTTCACCATGTAATGTAAGAATATGACAATAATGTCAATGTAATTAATCTGATAAAAAAAGTATGACAAGTTGAGAACAAAGCCATCTTGCAAAGTTATATAAACTTCTGTTAATTTACAGTTTTGTTATAAAACAATATGTCATAATCTTGTTATTGATTCTGACGGTGCTAAGAACGCCTGAGTGGCCCAGAAGTAATATCTGAAAAGTTCCTGAGAAAATGTTGAGAATTCCTGGAGAAATTCTCGTTAAAATTTTACTGGAGAATCTATGGAGAGTCACTGGAGGAACTTCTGGCATATTCCTGATGGAATTGCTGGTATTTCTGGAGTTCTATGGAAATGGTCCTGGTACAAACAAAATTTGTTTCTTGGAGAATCTAGGATAACGCTTGTGGAACATGGAAAATCGATGTAAGGATTACAGTAAGAGATTATCTAGGTCTTATGGTCCAGCACTGAAGGCTGCAGCACGTGCACAGAATGCAATCAGTGGATTACAACAAAATGTATCAAATTATATCAAGATGTGTTACAATATTCAATTTTGTTTCATTTTTGCTAGAAGTACTTTCAATTCATGGAAGAATTTAAACATAATTGAAACAAAAACCATATAACAAAAGCTGCTCAAATTTTTACTAGTTTAGAGACATAATTAAACACAAATTTTTATAAAATTTGTAGCGAAATTGCTTATAAAGCAAATGCACAAATAAGTAATGGAAAATACAAAATGAGGTTTTAATTTGGGTTGATTCAAAACATAAATGAGTATTACACTTTTGTTGAATTATAACTATTTTGTTTCAGTTTAGTTCTAGTTTGAGTAATTGTGCTATAATTTTTATTATTTTAAACTACTAATCATAACTGTTTTCAACTCTGTGTATTTCAGCTGGTCAGTTACTCCTACACGCTCAAAAAGAAATTCTGGAAAACGTGAACTGTCAAAAAATAACACCATGAACTACCACAAATGGTCACATAAGACATGATCTTAGTTTCACGGTGTATTTTTGTTGTTGACAGTTATACGTCTGCTTTCACGGATCCGAGAACGGAATTTTTTTTCTGTGTAGCTTTAACTGTTATACCTCCCTGTTCTCTGTCCGTTCAAAATCGCAGTTATTGCTGAGTTGACTGTAATAATCTTTTTTTCTATTTGGCCATAACGAAATGATATTCTAATTCACTATTTTTATGTTTGGGAAGCCCAGCGGTAAAGCAAGCAGCATCTCAGATAGACAAACTAAGGCAGTGGGTTCGAAAATCCCAGAAGCGAGGACTTCCGGGTTGGAAAATTTTTTCTGACTCCAGGCCAATACATATCATCGTGCTTGCCAACCGGTATACATAGGCGAAAATAGTAAGATTGGCAAAACCTCTACGTTAATAATGCTGAGAAGCATGCTCTGTTCCACTAGGTGCGTAACGCCAGGTATATGGCATGGTGTCCCCTTTACATCTGGATGAAAATCATGTTATTTTAACCGTCGCATGATGTACTATATGGTTGGTCTGAACATGTCACATCACACCCTAGCGGAACCGGTTCCGAAAAATACTCCTAAATACTGGCCAAATCTAAATGTTGGTCCTCTTGATTGCCTCTTGTAATCCGAAATGAAAAACCATGAAATTCGAGACCGTCCGTTTATACATGGGTATGAACGCGAAATATTGATATACGCCATTCTTTCTGATAACAGGTTCCAGTTCCTTGTGCCCTTGTTGCCCAGAACGGCATACTTAACAAACAAATTTCCAAGGGTTCCATTTTGAGTTCCATATCTTTCATTAAAGCTTAAAAAGACGAAAACGTTGAGAAATGGATTTTTGAGAGCGTTTTTAAAACCATGGGTCATTTTTGACCCTTAATGCATATGTGCTCATTTTTTTGTAGCGCCGCTCCTCGAGGTCGGCTGAAAGCTTCTTTTAGCACGAAAATGTTCATTTCAACAAGAAGTTTAGGAAGTCAGAAAATTTCAAGATTTATAACTCTTTTTCTCTACAAAGGTTACACTTGTTTTACCGTGCCGATTGCCAAAAATGACCCCAATGCACAATGGAAGGTTAAGCGGTGCCACCTTTGACTTTCCGCCAACCAAGCGCTACTTGAATCCCGTCGGGAACACGAAGCACGTAAAATATCCAGCGCCCTTGCTTCGACTAGATGTGCAGTTGCAATGAACGATGTCCCTGTATGAACGTTGGGGGAAGTAGCAACGCGGAAATGCTGATCTGATCCATGTAGCGAAACAAATTTATCCATCGCTTCCCGCTTTCGCGAGCAGTTTTTCTGGTATCTGCTGATCCCATTCTGTTTTCGACGCCACAAATCTTGTATCAGAGTCTTTGCCGTGTATAAGAATAAGCTCACCCGTGCAGAACATCTTTGGAGTTGAAAGCCAGTTT
>NW_018735704.1:0-38157 GCF_002204515.2 Aedes aegypti | reverse complement strand
ACAAAACTTGTTGTCCGGCCATCTCGAATTATTTTTTTCAAAAAATTGTTGAGGGTATCCCATGTTTCCCAAAAAAAATTTCAGTAAAGAAAATTTAGGGGAGTGCATATTAAACAAACGGAAAAAAAGCGTTAATATTCTTTAAAACTTGATTTGTCTTACCGAAGAAAAAATTTTTTACCCAAAAAAACTGGGAGGGTTAAAGAAATTTCTGGACGGAAATAAATGGCATTTTTTTCTCAACTCCAAAGCGTTTTCGCAACTATAATTAGAAAAAGAGCGCCTTGTTTCATAAACATTCTTCCGTAAAGGAATGCAGGCACCAACCACTTTAGGGGGGAAAAAAACCTAATTTCAAAAAAAAGTTGAGTGAAGTTGGTTTTATTCACAAAATTCCATACGCAAAAAAATGGGAAACCATTAGAGTGGGTTCAAAAAAAATCGTTTTTGCTTCCACACCCTCATTTCCAATTTCTGGATCAAAAATTCTGAGTTATCTAAAAAAGAACTTTTTTTTTTTTTTTTTTTTTTTTTTTTTTTTTTTTTTTTTTTTTTTTTTTTTTTTTTTTTTTTTTAAATTTCTCCATTAGTATTTTTTCATTCCAAACATTAACCCATTTAAATCTTATATCCGAGGGGTTTTCTGGTTATTTAAACAACACTTATTTCCATCCTTAATTTTGTTTTAAAAACAAAATTTAAAGAAATTTAAAATAAACATTTGTTTAACAAACCCATATTTACAATTTCCATTTGCTCGTAAAGCAAGTTTCAGTTTTTATTTTCAAGGTTTGAGTTTGATTTTTTCACCTGGCTATTAAAAGAGAAAAAAAAAAAACGTTTTTTTAAATAAAACTTTAAACCTAAACTTAACCTTAAAAACATATAAAACGGGGGCATTAAAATCGTGGCAATAGAAGATTGTAAACGGGTTTTTGGCCTGGAAAAATTATTGATATTTTATTTGAACCATTTTGGTTCCCCATGTTTCAATATTGGGTTATTTCTATTGTAAACTTCATGGGTTTTACTTATTACCAAGGAGAAGGGCCTTTCAGAAATTTCATTTCAAATTTTAATTTTTGAATTCTCTGCAGAAGGCTTTCTTTCCCTGGTATTTATAAAAACAAGGGCTAGTCCCATTTATTGGTTTTAACAAAAGGAGTTACAAAACCATGGGCCTTTGAAAAATTTGTTTGAATATTTTTTCAAAAAAAGCTGTCTGTTAAGGGACAAGTTTTCGGATTTTTCTATTAATTAAGGGGGATAGAGGGACATTTTTACATATTTTATTAAACATTTGGCTTGAATGCCTTCCAAATGTTGATTTTTGAAAGTTTAAATTTTTCTTATCTAGGGCATTAAGGGCCTTAGATTAAACGTTAAAACTTTTCATCTTTGGACCAAATTATTTGAAAAACCCCTCTTTCATTGTGACAAAACATATGGTCTTAACTTTTGAAGTTTCAAATAAGGAGCTTTTGTTTTTATGGTGGGAGGAAATTATAGTTTGGGAGTTGGAAGCATTGGGAGAAATTCTTTTCCCAATTTTTGCAAGTTTATTGGAAGGGAAAAATTATTAACCCAAAAACTTGCAATCGGGGACTACAGATGATCACGAGGGGGCTTCCGCCCTTTTGGCGGAGAGGCCTGTGTTCATTCCCTCAAAACAAAGATTTTTTTTTGCCATCCCTTGAGGTAAAGCTCAGGTAATTCAGAATTGTTTGGAAAAATATGCTATTAATTGGTTTCCCAAAATGCTGCCTTTGAGGGAACCCCCAACCAGCTCTTACAGGAAAGGGTCTTTTCAGATCTTGGGAGTTTCTGATTTAATAAACCTGGGAAGGTTGTTACGATTTTGAAACAGATAACTTGAATTATTTCTAAACAATGTTAGTTGGAATTTTTAAAAGTTTTTCCAATTTTTACAAATTTTCAAAACCTTTTCATGTGCCCAAACACTTTGGTCCGGAATGGCTTTTTTTCCTATGTCAGAAAAGAAGGCAAAGACCAGTAGAAAATAGGGCCTTCCAGATTGTGGGAACGGTAAATTCAATTTGTTGACACGTAAAAAGGGTTATGAAGGTTGGTCGAAATTGGTTCCATGGCGAATTCCGAAACTGTTCAATTGGCAAAAAAAAATGGAATTTCGTGATGTGGGACCATCATTTCTGTTCAAAAAATTTTTAAAACCTTTTTCAAAAAAAAAAAAGTTTAACTGATTGACGATTACTAAGAAAGCTTTCTGCAGGATTTTTGTTCTGTTTTAAATGAACAACCTTTTAAGCATTTTCCATTTGTCAGGAAAAATAAATGCTTTTAATTTGAAAAAACATTTGTTGAAATATTAACTAAAATGGATTTAAGCTAACTTTCTGAAAGTTTCTTGATGAGGATTGTAGAAAAAATTTCCCATCATTCGCCAGGAGCTTTTCATGTTTTGATTTTTTTTTTAATTAATTAGTCTTCACTTTTCCAAATCAGGTCTTTCCCCACATTTTTCGAAAAAAAAACGTATTTCCTCTTGGATTGAGGGAATTATTTTTCGAACTTACCTTTGGAGTAAACTTTCATTTCCAATTTGGAACTAGTAAGTCCTAAAAATTAAAATTTGTTTGGCGCCCAACCTTTTCAACTGCATAAGGGCAAAGTTTTTTGGAAGGGGCTTTTTTTTCGAAAAAATAGTTAGTAATAATTTTGTTCCTCTTTAATGCCGGTTTATTGGCTTCTGAGGTTTTTTCCAAAGATTTTTCATAATTTTCCAAAAAAGGGCTTAGAAAAAGCCCCAAGGGGGCCAATTGAGAATTTTATTTTCCAAAAAAAAATTTTGTTTTTCTTTAATTGGAGCCAAAAAACCGTTTTCTTGATTTTTCTTTCTGGGGGGGAAAAATTTCTGCCCATATTTAATTTTTCATTAAGCAAGGGATCGGCGGAAGTGCCGGTTGAAAAATTTGCCTTTTCTCCTTTTTCACGTTTTTTAAGGGACGGATTTTCAAAAAAGAGTTTTAAAAGGAAATCAATTTTCGTCTATAATCCACCGGATTTCCCAAATTACTTTTCAACATTTTGGGGGAATTGGGCCCAAATTGCTGGGCTGGGGCTTCAAAAAACCAATTGGGGAATTTGTTAAAAAGTTTCAAAGAGGCCATTTTCAATAATTTTCAAAGTTTAGTTTTTCTAAAGAAAAATGTTAACCATCAAAGATTGGAGGTCAAAACAATTCACGGTTTATTTAATATTATATTCCAGTCGGGGCTCGTTAAATAAATTGGGAATGGAAAGCTGATAGGGATTTAGAATCGTGGGCTTCTTGGGGGATAATTTTTGAAAATAAACAGGGACATTTGATCAGAAAATTCAAAAAAATCAAGGCAGGGAAGAATCAAAGGTTGGCTACCCAAAGGTGGGGGACTTAGGGAGTCGGTTTTTAAAGACCAAAAATCCCCAAATCAATCGTAGATTTGGATTTCTAGAAGAGGAAAAAACATGTGGGCTATCAGGGTATTGAGTCCTGAGAAATATCCTGAAGAGCCACTATCCAAATTAAAATTCTGCGTTGGAATTACTTTGAAAATTCATTTCCATGGACGATGTTTGGCATTAAAGTTCACCCAATGGACCAAAAAAATTTTGAACTTATTTGCGAGTTCAATTTTCGCAAGTCAGTTTTTGGGAGAAATTACCTTTGCTGTTTTCCAGAGCATCTGAAAAAGGGGCAAATAGGAGCTATTGAAAGGTATTATTTACCAAAACTGTGTTTCAAACAAGAAAACCCAACCTAAAGTTTCCAAAAACTTTTAGTTTTCAAATTGATTGAAACAGTGATGTTTTAGATATACGGCCTAGAATTGATGATTGGGGCAAACTCCCCAACCACATTTGCCCCCATCAAGTCCATTATACGATAAACAAGAAAAAGTTTAGGATCTCTTTTTGAGTTTAGATCCAGAAGCTTTTTAAAATAACGTTCGGGTTTAATAACTGCATATGCACGTTAATTAACGTAAGGAAAAATTAAAACAAGCTCGTCCTTCTATTACCCATTCAGAGAAACCGAGCTTTCCAATTTAAAATATTTAAATTATTTATTTGGATCCATTTAGAAAAAACGTAAATCCAAATTAACCAATTTTTGATTTGTAAAATTTTTTTTACACCTACTTGGGGAACTGCTTCAGTATAGTGGTTGGCTTTTTGACATTGCATCAATCATTAGATTTCAAATTGGTTTTCAGTAGAAAATTTAAAATTCAGAGGCAAGACATGTCATGTGATTTTTCCCATTGAAATTTCCCGTAGGACGAAAAGCGGAGTTGACCTGTGTGCGAGGTTTTTCCCTTTTGATTTGAACAAGTAAGAAATGGGTACCCCATGGAATTCGAAACAGGGGAGGGAGGTTTCGAATTTTCCCTGCGCATAAATCGGCAAAGGATTACCGTGGGTAGGATACATTCAAAAAATGGAAAGATCGAACGGCTACCCGGGCGGGATAAATTTAGTTGTTGTAATTTGAAGGGGCATGCATTTTATGATTCTTTCCTGGATTGGGTTATGAATTCATGATCAAGCCGATCGTTAACTGAAAAATGAGCATGGTGTTCGATGCTTTTTCCAGCAAATCCGGAAACGACCGGTTTATTTCGTAAACGGATTTATCTTTCAGCTGCCTGGGCACGAAGCCCAATGACTCTCTTTTGCGTGAAGGACCAATTCCAAAAAATTGGACTTATGGTTAAGGCCCCCACCCAATTTACCAACATATGAATTGGTGGGTTATTCTTCCTTCAAACTTGGGACAGACGTCTTTGGCGTGAGAAGAAAACCTTCCGGCAATTCATGGCATTTAGCAATTCCATGCGACCAAATTTTTGTACCATGACCCCAACTTTTTGGGCACGACCGGCACTGAGTGGGGTTCTGGTAATTTCCTCCAGGGTTTCTGGAAAATGTTCCCAATGTCACCCACGGACGATTTCAAACAAAAAGTTTTTTGCTTTTTCTATTAGCTTGTAATATTAATTTAGTCTTTTTGTTAAAAGTGAAAACTAAATTAAAAAAATTTTTGAGAAAAGCCCTTTTCCGAACAATTGCCAGATTGGGTTTTCTATTTCAATAATGATTACTGGACTGGGAAAATCCCAAGAAAAATTTCATTTAATTTCCAATTTTTTATCTTCTTCAAGGTTGATTTATAGGTCACCCTTAGAGAAAGAACCTTTCAAGACAAAACTTTGAACAAAACGTTCAGTTTTTTCGTTCATAAAGTGAAAAAATTTGTGGCTCTTTCTCTTCATGATGTTTAAAAGAAGCTACGATCTTTAAGAGTTTCCGGCCCAAAAAAACGCGGACCAGTCTCCTTTCTTGCGATTTTGGAAAGGAAACCTTGATCCCGCTAAATGGTAGTCAAGATTCCGCCTAAATCCCCCAAAATTCGGGAACAAAACTGACCCACGATTAGCGCCACTTTCTTGCTTCCTCCACTTGGAATTCAAAGAGCCTGGGCTAGGAGGGCTGCTTTCGATTGGTTTCGGAAAATTTGTCTTAGAGCATCGAAACTGATTGCTCATTTCGATACCAAATTATTTCATTTCACCGCTTGGAAGAAATTGCTATTCCGGGGGAAGGCGTCCTTGCTTCCTTCTTGCCCACGTGTAGGTTTGGACAGTTTTTAAAACCCACTTTTTTGGGGAAGGAAAAGTTGTGAATTCAGAGATTTTTCACCCTTGTCCTTTTGTTTGTGTGGATTACCATGTTTAAATTAAAAAAACGAAAAGAAGGACTGGACGCTGCGAAAGTTTTTTCCCAAGGGGGACGGTGTCCAAAGAAGGGATTACCACTGCTAAGCTTTCGCCAACGGGTCCAAACGAAAAAATCGGAAGGCACGGGTCCAAAAACAAGGAATCGTAAGGATTCAATAGTAGAAAAAAGAGTGTAACTGAAAGTTCTGTTTTTAAGTAGGCACTGAAAGTACCCGTTTTTAATTTTAGGGCACTGGAAAAGTTACTGTTTTGTAGCACTGAAAAAAGTACTAGTTTTATTGCTTTAGGTAGTTTTTAAGAAAACTTCCAAGAGCAGAGAGAATTCCGTGTAACGGCACAGGGCACGAAGGTACGATGGCGCAACTTGAGAAATTTTAAGAAAACTACACCAAACGATTTTCCAACCGGGACTTACCAAAAAATTCTGGTAAGTTTACTATTAATCTGGTGGAAAAAATCACTGAAGCAGTGCAGTAATTGTGACTATGTTTCCATTAGTAGGGGCATCCACTACAAAGCATTGTATTTCAATCCGTGGACACCACCCGTACAAACACAGTGTGGTCAAAAGTATGATGCTAAACTCTCTCCAAATCTAGAAATTTCTAGTTCAAAAATACTACAACTCTGGTTAAATCAACAGAAGAAATTTCATGTGTAGTGATGTTGGACATGTATTGGTAGAGTTAACAGATTAATGTAGTTCGGTTTGAAAAATCGTTTGGTGCAGTTCTTAATTTTACCATGGATTCAGTAGTTTCTACAATAAAATTCATTGCAGTGCACTATTAGCGTTTTTCGTTAAAAAGCTGGATACCGTTTTGGTTCTCATATTCCGAACGCTTAAGGCAACAGTGACTTCAAATGCATTCTGAATTTGGCAAAAAATAGTTTGATTTTGTATTAAATTTTAATTTCTTTCGCAAAAGTCTACATGTTTAGCTGCTTGAATGTACCGATAATAATGTTGATATAATTAGTTTAGCACAGACAAACAGACGTAACACTTAGGAACAAAATTTCCGATCAAAAATCAATATCACGAGGACATGTACGCCCAATGCTTAAAATTAGTGTGTTTGGCCAACGGGCCAACAGATGGGGTAGTGTGTAAAACGTCAAACGCGAACAAAAAACTATGCGAGCGCTGTGGGTGGTGGATTAGCCACTTACTATTATTTTTGAAATCTACCGTTAAAAAAAAGTTGGTCGATGGACAATGATGAGAGTGTGACGTCTGTTTGTCTTTGGTTTTAGTATTGTTTTAACCACAAAAGAATGGTGCAACATTTTGACTCAAATGCCGAAACACTGTGTTATTCTGTCTCATATTCCGAAACCACCCGATTCAAATTCCGAACAGCACGAATAAATCGTTATTCAAAATGAATAATTTCCGCAAATAAATTTATCTGAGCTTGTTCTCTACTGTTCTCAAACAGAGAATCATTACTTCTCCGCGGTATAATTATATTGGAAGACGGTTAAATTTGAATTGTAATTCTGGGGGCTCGATTTGAAAAAGGTCGAATGTGACATTTTGACTGTCTGAGATTAACTCTCCATGAAGTTTCTTCAAACGAAATTCAATTCCTATTTCAATCAAAAACAGTAAAAATTGCACAATATACGTATCAAGACACCAAAACGAAATCCCTCCCAGTAAACCTTTGAACAAAAGTATAAGACTACACTAATTTTTTTTATTACGAGCATAAAAAAAAATCCGTCTTGTCTGAGATTGTTTGTGGTTCATTCGACTAAATCGATACGAACCTAACGCCAGGTCACCGTTGCACATCGAACGGGCACGTTCAGACGTTTGACATCTGAAAAAGCCCATACGTTCAAAGTACGAATTTCGGACTGATGATTGGTCATTTGAAGACATTCGACCCACCGATGTAAACAGTAATAGAGATTTTCAGAGAATTGGGTCCTAAAAATTTTTAATGCAAATCTTGTTTTATTTAATAACACGAAAAAAGCATGTTACTATAACTACTTTAGCAATTTTTCCCGCTCAAATAATGGCTATATCATGTTTAACTTTAACTTAAAAATTGGGTCCATAAAATGAACCTTGACACTTTTGATTCATGTTTTGACGTTCGCTTAGTCGACAAAAACACCACCCAGGGGTTTTAGGTTCGACCACTGGGGTTTGTTCCTATCTGGACATTTCGTAAGGGACACGGAAAACAAAATACCACCCAAAAATTTGAGTTAAGCCAAAGGATGTGACAAAATCTAAAAAAATGTTTTTGGGTTAAACCAACGGAAAACATTAGAAAATCGAGTAAACATGTGTTTTTGGCCAACTTTTAAGGTTTGCACTAAAATTGGACAGGGCTTTAGGACCCTAATTGGGGGTTTTCTGCATAAACGAATATGTATGGCATAATGTTGGACGAAGCGATTTAATGCCGATCAGCGATGTTACTCAGGCAAAATCACATCTCCGCTGGAATGTCTTACTTTACATAAGAGGCAAACGGGTGCGGCTGTCGATAGATTTACTTGTTTCATATCGTTGGAGGAATCTTCATAAGGGGAACACTAAAACATGAATTCCTAGGGAAAGGATTGTTCAAATATTACGTAACGCAACAAGGGAGGGAGGGGGGTCTGACATAGTGGTTTACGGTTCATACAAAAAATTAAAAAAAAAATTCCCATACAAAGAGCTTGTTACGTGGGGGAGGGTGGGGGTCAAAATTGGCAAATTTTGCGTTACGTAATATTTGAATTGAACCCAAACGACACCAGCCCAGCACTGCTGTTTGGCATCCATTTCTCAAAATTGGTTTAGTCAGTAGCGCAACCAAAGTCTGATTCTGGGGAGATTTTGTAAACTTTAAGATATTAGACAAAAGGTCGAAATTAGCGTTTTTCGGATTTAGCTTACTTTCGTCCGTATGCGCAAATAGGACGAATGAAACCAATTTTTACTGTTCCTAGGGTTGTTTTTAATTACGTCAAAGTATCAATTATTTTTGTTATTTTGAAGAAAAATGTATAATATCAAAATGGTACTTTACCCTTCATATTAAGCTGAGTAAGATCTACTTAATGGTGAAAAAATAAACCACGAATTATTTTACTTTTTTGTTACTAGGACCTTTTCAAATCGAGCTCCAGAATTGTCTTGCCATTTCTTTTGTTATTTGGGGTACATATTTCAACGGAACATTTCAAACAAATCGCCATTACAAAAAATCCGAGGTTCGGAATATGAGTCTGTTCCGAATTTTGAGACCCAAACGTATGTTAGCGAGCGACAGCCTTTTCTAATGTTCGTCCAGAATTTTCCTCCGTGTGCTCGCTAGCATCAACCATTTCCAGATGCGCGTAGGCCGGCAGCACCAAGCCGTCGATTTGACTTATCCGCACGCAACTTTTGCGTTTGTGCTGAATTTTTAATGGCGATGATGATGATGCTTTTGCTTGTTCGTCAACGTTCGTCGCTCTGCCAGTCGTTTTCATCCGTTTGTTCGATCGGTGCGTCGCGAAAGTGTGTCGCAAAGTGGGAAAACTAAACCAGAGTCATTGTCGCATTTGAGTGGAAAAAAGTTTTTCCTGTTTCCATTTTTTCGATTTGAAATTTTAATCCCTTCCCTTGCGTGTTATTTTGAAATTAATATTATCCCAAACGCATCGGAAACGGTATGCATTTTACGATGAAAATCGGTTCGCTTGGAAAATAGATTTGCCCATGGCTGGGAAAAGTGAGCAAAAATTTTGCTTCCCATCGCGGCAGAGTTGTAGGCAAGAAAAACGGTGCAGTCATCAAAATCTTTTTTTCCCTTTCGGTCGATCGAGCGGTCGCTTATTGTGCAAAGAAAACGTGAGACGATCCCCCGTGTGTGTGAGTCAGCCAATTCCGCGGCTGCAAAAAGTGGCACTTATTGCGAAAAAAGAACTGTGTGCTTGGCTTCGAGTAGGGCAAGGAATTCAGCATCGAAAAGTGGAACCGTGCGAAAGCTTGGCCAAAAAAATTAGGTTGCGGCACCAGCTTCTGTGTGTTGGTGTCGGTGTTTGGGGAAAGTGTGGATTCTTTGGGGGACCGGATTCGAACTAGGTGTGTAGTCGATTCCATTCCATCTTCATAAACCGTACGATGGTCAATTTGAACCTAGGGGAACGGGCGGAAGTGGAAACGGCAACTCGGACAAACGGCCAGCATATCCGCCGGTGCACTATCTGCACGAGTTGCCCCAGGCCGACGAGGAGCGGCTGGAGAGGATCTTCAAGAAGCTCGACCGGGACGGCAATGGCCGGATCGATATCCACGACCTGTCGGCGGCCCTGAAGGAGTTTGGCCTGTCCCACCAGTATGCGGAGGTAATTGTCGGGAAAAATTTTCGCGAGGGGCTACCCCCGGAAGTCTGGAAGTAGCGGTTTTTACGGTTCTGTTTCTTTGCGATTTTTGTTGCTATGCGCTTTTTTGATTCATTTCAGTGGCTAAATGAAATACAGATACCGTTAGGAATGTCTGCGGAACTGCTTTATACGCCAAAAGTTCTGGTACCTAGATCAGTAAAGTGCAGAGAGGTAATAAATTATTGTTCGCAGTTTCCACTCATTCACGATTCGATTGTAAAGCGTTGGGGTTGGCGAAACGGTTTTTATGATTTCATCAATTGCGTATTGCAGGGTAAGCACTTTCACGTTTCTCTTTCAGTAGGTAGATTGATATATAGTTGTCTGGAGATCTTACACCATGGGGCGCCGTGCAGATCTATTGCTAGGCCATTTCTGTATCGTTTTTATAATCCACCTCATTGGTATCGGTATCATAGATATTATCAATTATTTCTCTCTAAATGCATACAAAATTCAAAAATATCACGATTATAAATAACATTGGCAAAGGTGCTAAAATGTGTAAAAATTAGCAATTTGTTGATTAAACTTTATTTTGATTACTATTACCGCCTTTTCAACAATAGTTCTATTGAATCAATAAAAAAAATATAAATACTTGATGTTACTCTTTATCAAAAGAAGCAAAAGGTTGTCTGATTTTGTTACAGTTCCAGGTTTAGTTACCTAAATCCAAAACTATTGTCGCTATTTACAGTCAAACAAATTGACTTGCAACACCTGTTTATTTAACATTTTATTTCTGTATAATTGGAAGTATGCACTTCAACAGAAAAGTATCGCCTATCTCGATGCGTGGGAAATTTCTTGGCAAGAAATGCTCAGAAAAGCATTTTTGAAATGTAAATTCAAATGGAGCTTACTGTAGAAAATTTATTGACTAGGATGAAGAACCACTTGGGCCATTCAATGATTCACTTTGGCATGGGGGTTTTTCTCGGCCTAATTGTCTGAAACTTGTAATTAAGAAACGCGACCGGGACGACGCATATTGTGGCCAAATATGAGCTCCGTAGCTTTCAAAAAAACCCCACTGCCGAAGTGAATCAAAAGTGCCAAGAATAGGATCCGGCTCCCTATTTCTTTGCGCAGAAATTTTTACTTTTCTTTGCGGAACAGCTTAAACTAAGTATGCTGTTTCGCTCAAGAAAAGTAAAGAAATTCCTTGACTGAAAGGGTCAAGAAATTTCCTACAGAGAGCCCCCTTTGAAGTGACATTTCTTCTCAACTGCGTACTGCGATCAGAAAAAAGTGATTTTCTTGACCATTTTTTGGAGAAATTTTCCACGCATCGAGATAGGCGATTCCTTTTCTTGTCAGTAGCAAACCGGCCTTAAAGCACAAATAACAGAGCAAAAAATCACCGCAGCAAGCCGTGCGCGCGGGCGGCTGCGTTTTGAATTTGTGTCTCGTTTACCTAGTTCTGCGTTTTTCCAATTTGGCTGGTGAAAGTTAGATTCGGCAGATGCTCCGTGCAAATGTTCTGTGGAAACATGTTTTTCAAAGTGATGAATGTTGTTGTTTTTTTTTTTGGAAGTTATATTTGAAGATAATTTGTGAAAATTGTTTTATTTTACTGTTTCTCGATTGTTTTGAATTACCCCAGCAATCGAGTTCGTTTTGCGCGACTCGTTTTTTTTATCTCCTGTGTGTTAAGCGGGTTGATTTGAGCATTGAAAGGGATGCTTGGTTTGGGATGGATATCATATTTGGTCGATTTGCGTGGTGGGTAAGAGAAGCGACGGATTGCAGAGGCGTATTGAAAAAGGATTTTTGTGAGCTTGTTTCTGATCAGCAGCGCATGATCATAATGCGTAAACATTAAACATTTGTCGGCCAGAATGCCTACCGAACACATCCCATGGCACTACCCTTTCCTACCGAGGAAATTGAGGAAAAACAACAACGAGTCTGGTATCTTCCAGTCTTCCTGTAGTTAATCAGAATAAACCCGGAAAGGTGCGTATTGTCTGGGACGCTGCAGCGGCTTTTCACGGTGTGTCGCTGAACTCAGCGTTACTGACAGGACCAGATGAGTGACTTCCCTACCAGCTGTACTGTGTCCAGTTTAGAAAATACCGAATCGGAATATGCGGAGATATTTGCGAAATGTTCCACTAGGTTCGAATACGACCGGTGGACCAACACTGCCAACGATTTCTTTGGAGGGGAACCGCAGATCAGGAACCGGACACATACGTTATGAAAGTCATGACATTCGGCGCTTGCTGCTCTCCGAGTGCAGCTCAGTTCGTTAAGAACTACAATGCAGAAAGGTTTAAACAACAATATCCAGCAGCTACCGACGCAATAATAAAGAAACATTATGTGGATGATATGTTGGCGAGTGAGGAGACAGAGGAAGCTGCTATAAAACTGGCAAAAGCCGTGCGGTTTGTTCACGCGGAAGGAGGATTGGAGATAAGGAACTGGATATCGAATACGCCTCGTGTTCTAGCAGAATTGCAAAGGAATGACGAACGAACTGCGCAGAAGAATCTGGACTTGACAGAGGAGTTGGAGACAGAGAAAGTCTTAGGAATGTGGTAGAACACAGCAAACGACTGTTTCGCGTTCAAGGTTTCCTGGACACGTTTTGATGAAGCCCTGCTCGAAGGAACACGTCGTCCTACTAAGAATGAAGTACTCCGAGTTCTGATGACAGTTTTCAACCCTTTAGGTCTAATATCAAACTATCTGATGCACCTCAAAATCGTTCTACAGGAAGTCTGGCGCTCTGGAGTTCAATGGGCACAGCTGATCCAAGACAAACAATTTGAAGCGTGGAAAGCTTGAGTCAAACTACTTCCTTTACTGGAACAAGTTAGTTTACCGCGTTGCTATCGTAAGGTAACATCGGCCGGCTCAGCAACGGAAATACAAGCGCACATTTCGTGGACGCCAGCGAGAATGGTATGGCTGCAGCTGTTTATCTTCGTTTTGAAGAAGCAGGCCAAATAGAGTGCATGTTGATGTGTGCAAAGACTCGCGTCGCCCCTTTTAAATCTCTCTATCCCACGACTGGAGCTTACAGCCGCTGTAATCGGAACGAGGTTGATCAACAGCATTATGCCAGAGCTGGCCTTGCCGATATCCAAACGTTTCTTTTGGTCGGACTCTAGAAATGTCCTGTGTTGGCTACAGTCTGACCATCGCAGATAGATACAGCCCATACGTAGCCGTGCGGATTCAACGGAAGCGTGGGAATGGAGATGGGTTCCATCCAAACTCAACGTGGCGGACGATGGGACTAAGTGGCAGCGGAGACCGGATCTGAGTGAAACCAGCAGATGGTTTTGATAGAGATCGAAGCAACTCGGTGGTTGTTAAAACCAATCATAGTAGTCTGTAAGAATTTGAATTGGAAAATAAATTTAGTTTACTCTACGTTCTCAATCAAACCAGTCGGGTTTTCTTTTTCCCTCTAAGAGGTTATGGGCCGTTGTTAGAGACGTCGTTTCCATAGTAACGGATGGACAGCCAGCGGAAGTGAAAATTTTCACGATGGAACGATTGGGAATCCAGAAACTCAACGGAGGAAATTACAGCGTGTGGAAAACCAAGGTGGAATTCCTCCTCATCCGAGAAGACCTGTGGCAGTACATCACCGGAGCGGAACCGTTGGGCGACGAAGTAAATCCCGGCAAATGAGGCTACCAGACAAGCGTGGAATGGGGGTGACCAAAAAGCACGTGCCACGATAGGCCTGCTACTGGAGGATAACCAGCTGAACCTGATCAAGGACTGCAAAACGGCGAAAACGACCTGGGAGAAACTACGGGGACATTACGAGAAGGCAACACTAACGTCCAAGGTGTCGATTCTCAAGCGGATCTGCGACAAACGATATTCCAACGGCGAGGACATCGAGCAGCACATTTTCGAGATGGAAAATTTGTTCGAACGGCTGACGATGACTGGCGAGGAATTGAGCAAGAGTTTGCAGGTAGCTATGGTGCTTCGGAGTCTCCCGGAATCTTTTTCGACCCTGACCACGGCTTTGGAGAGCAGGCCAGACGAAGATTTAACTTTGGATCTGGTCAAATCCAAGGTGGTTGATGAAGTAGCGAAGCGTCGTTCGAGCGATGTATCGGAATCGGTCCTCAAGTCGCACGTGAAGCAGAAGAAAATGTTGTGCCATTTTTGCCAAAACCGGGGCACAAGCAGAGGGATTGTCCGTCCCTAGCTGAGAAGCGTACAACCGAGCGAAAGTCATCCGAAGATCAACGCGAGAAGGGACAATCACGGGTGCGAGCGGCTCGTCAAGAAACCCGGAAGAAGCAGGAATATTCTTTCGTCACGACGGGATCGGCGACGACATCTAATTCGTGGATCATCGATTCAGGCGCGACGTCGCACATGTGTGCGGATCGGACAAGTTTCCTGGAGCTCGACGAAAGTTGCAAGCAGGAGGTAATTTTGGCCGATGGCACTACGACGAAGGCGGAAGGAATCGGTTCGTGCCAGGTAACAGTACTTTCACCGGAGGGTGAGTCATCAAAAGTAACCCTCAAAGAAGTGCTGTTGGTACAGCTTATGCTCGATAACTGGGCTGAGAGAACTTCCAGTTAGCGAGCAGTGCTCGATAACTGGACTGCCATTCCAACGCACACACACATTCAAATAAAAATCGAGGGGGACTTAGATGCAAAGTTTTGGTTGGCGTCATTCGGTTTTGGAATCGCGTCGTGTTCGTGTCATTCCGTCATTGAATTCGCGTTTTAATCGTACCGTCTTGTAAATTTTGGGGTGAATTAAACAGTTTTCGTTCCTGCAATGGACATCCCACCGGGCGCCAACCGCAAACGGAAACAAAAAACCCTTACGTTGGTGGAAAAAGTTAAAATTATCGACGATTTCGAAAGAGGAGGTGGATCGCACGAGTCGCTCGCCAGAAAATATGGCGTAGGATCTTCCTCGGTGACTCGCTTCCTAAAACACCGAAAAGAATTACGACAAAAACTGTATCAAAAAAATAATGCCGATTTTGCATTTGCACGCCCCTCGTCAGTTACGGGATGGTGAAAGTTTTTGACGTTTAACTGTTTTTTAACTGGGCTACAGCCCAGTTAGCGAGCACCCAGTTAAAAAGCAGCCCAGTTAAATAGCACCCAGTTATCGAGCATTAGCTGTACCGGAATTCGAATCGCACCTGGTTTCGGTGAAGAAGTTGGTTTCATTCGGAGCCACGGTTGTTTTCGACATCAACGGTTGTCGCATACTGAAGGACAAGAAGGTGATTGCAGGATCGACCGTATCCGGAGGGCTGTACTGTATGAAAGTAGTTCAGCCGGCACTTGCGGTGAAGCACACCCCAAATTGTCAACACACGTGGCATCGTGTTTTGGGGCATCGTGACCACGAAGCCATCCGTGAGCTCGTATCTAAGAGCATGGCAACTGGAATAAAGATGGAAGATTGCGGTTGTCGGGCTGTTTGTGAATGCTGCCTTGAAGGTAAGCTGACACGCCTTCCGTTCCCCAAGAAGTCGGACCGTAAATCCAACCAACCGTTGGATCTCGTTCATACAGATGTGTGTGGACCCATGCGGACTGTGACACCGGGTGGATGTCGTTACTTTCTCACCATGATTGACGACTTTACTCGGTTCACTGTCGTATATTTCCTGACAAAGAAGTCCGAGGTGCCTCAGCGTGTCCAAGAGTACGTGCAGATGGTAAAAACAGAATTCGGCAGACCGCCGAAGATCATACGTTCTGATCAGGGTGGTGAATATCGGAGTGCAGCGCTGGATGCGTTTTGCCGAGCCGAAGGGATTCGCCAACAGTTTACCACTGCATACACCCCGCAGCAAAACGGGGTAGCGGAGCGGAAAAACCGCTCATTGGTCGAAATGGCGCGCTGCATGCTGCTGGATTCAAGAATGCCGTTGAAATACTGGGCCGAAGCGGTTAACACGGCAAATTATTTGCAAAACCGTTTGCCGACGAAGTTGTTGAAGGAGACTCCTTTCGAACTCTGGAATGGAACGAAGCCGGATCTGAGTCATCTCCAGATGTTTGGGTCGCCGGCATACGTATGGATCCCTAAGGAGAAAAGAGGAAAGTTAGAAGCCAAATCACACAAGCTGTTATTCGTCGGTTACTCCTTGCAGCACAAGGCGTACAGATTCATGGACCCAAGCAACGACAAGCTAACCGTCAGTCGTGACTGCAGGTTCCTGTCAGTGGACGAGGTTCGGACCGCCGAACCTCAGCAGGGAAGTACACTTGATTACCCTTTCAAATTATTGGCATCGAAATCTGAAGCACCCGTTATTCCAGCCAGTACCAGTGATGACGAATCGGAGGAGTCCGATTTTCGTGGGTTCGAAACCAGCTACGACGATGCCAATGAAGAGTCATTTTTGGAAGTCGCACCGGAGAACACCGGCACAATCCGACAGTGAAGAGGAGGACGTCTCATTCGATGCTGACGTGTCAGTGATTCGGCGATCAGAGCGTATTACCGTGAGGGCCCCTAACTCTGCGCAGCTCCTAACTCTGCGCACTTTTACCAAAATTCACCAAAATCTGGTAAAACACTTAAATTTTTGTTTACAATTTTTGGTTTCATATATTGCTACAATAGTAATAAAAAAGTACGCGAAGAATTTTCTTGACAAATTATGTTTATTACTCTAATAAAAAATGAAATAGCTTTAAAAATATTGAAAAACGTCCAAATTGACTGCCCGTTAGCAAAAATGCTAAGGGAGTACCTCCATCACTTAAGTCCATTTGAAGCAAATTAAAGAGAATATGTTTCAGATTTTTAGTACGTAGGCACTAGTTTATTTATCGAGCAATCATCACTGGTAAGTGCAACTTTTTTTCCTTCATTTCTTATTCTTCTTAAGTGCGCATAGTAAGGAACCATTTTCAACTATGTTCCTTACTATGCGCAGCAGTTATAAAACGTTATTTTCAACAAACATCAACCCTCCAGAGGTCGATATTGAAGGGAACCATCGACTTGTCGACACCATCGTGATATGGAATAGAAATGCTTTGGAAAATTGTTTGAGGGGACCATCATAGTAAGGGAAGATTAAAAAAATGACGTCCCTTCACATTTTAAGGATTTCTACACTCCGTCTCCTCAGTCTCTGTCGCGATTTTTACAGTACCTAATGTCACATTGTCCATAGACTCTTCCTCCCCTCAACGATGGACGTAATTTTTGAATGCTCCCTAACCATGCAATAAAATAATTTAGATATTTTGTATAGTTTCATGAGTCAATATCCGAGTAATGGAACACCGAGTTTAATCGTATTTGCTATATAGAAACGCCAATAAAGTACTGTTATTGATCTGCAATAGGAATCGTTCATTAATTACGTCACGCTTATACAGAGTGGCGATACTTCTCGATTGATTGATGAACAATACATGAAGAATGGATATACCCTTCGCTTAAACTATTCTTCGTATTTAGTAGAAATGTTCGGTTTTACCAGAGTCTATAAATGAAGAGTTGCGCGAAGAGTGAAACCAAAATCTACCTATCGAACTGTCAAACCGTCTACCTATCGAGCAGACCAGCATAACAAATAGCCCCATTAACATTTGACAGTTCAACAGCCGACTAAATTGGTTGTTGCACCGACGCTTATGGAAGTTTAACACAGCGAACAAACTGACTAATCGCTAGATTAAATCGGGTGACCGAGGAAATCTGCGTTTTAGTAGGTCAACTTGCTTGGATTTTACTTTAAAATACCGATTTATCCACCTATTTAGTAGGATTGCGTCGGCCCACCCTATTAAATCGGATGATATTCGATTGATCCTTGTGTTAATCTTCCATAAGCGACGGTGCAATAATCGACCGATTTTGCAACTAATTTAGTCGGCTGTTGAACTGTCAAATGTTTAATGGGGAGGGGCTATTTTTGAAGAGAAAAAGGAGAACAATCATTCAAAGAAGCCTCTTCGCGCAACTCTCTGTATATAGACTCTGGGTTTTACATATAAACAAACCCGAACCAGGTTCTTATTTATTACTTCAAACCCGGATCCGACCCGAATCCGAGACAATTATTTAATACCGAATCCGGACCCGAACAGAACCAAACCAAAATTTGGGTTTTATATTTTCTAATGAAAATACATAAACAGTCCAAGCTAATTTTCCTTTACACGCCAAAAGTGAACGCAAAAAAGAACGTAGTTTGTACGTGTGATTGTAATTTCGATTATTTTAAGAGTTGCCCTTAATGGCATTCATTAACACTAATTATCATGGATTGAATTATAGATAAAATTCACTTCATTTAGTAAACTTCTATGTTACAGACATTCCACGCTCCACTAGGGACGTAAAGTCGTATAAAAGTAAGAAAATGAAGATTAATTCAGAGTTTAACTGCTAGTAATGCTTTTAGTAAAATACTTTAACTGTTATAAAAGAATTTATCGAGTGCGCAGAGTTAGGAAACCTAAAATGCGCAGAATAAGGAGCATTGCAAAAAATGAGTGCGCAGAGTTAGGAACACGGACACCCTTGAGAAAATTAAAAAAAATGCAAATAAAAATCATTACTTAGTGAAAACTTTTATATTTTTTCCTTATACATAAGATCAATAAGTATTTGCTCCGAAAATTTCAGACTATTGTGTTTTGTTTTTCAATTAATTACAGCTGTTTGAAATTTTGAAAAGCCTTAAGTGCGCAGAGTATGGGGCCTTCACGGTACAAAAGGGAAACCCACCCATACGATATAGCGATACCGTACGAATAGCAACGCAGCAAGACGATGAGCCCCGCACATTTGAGGAAGCAATGGCCGGGCCTGAGTGCGATATGTGGAAGCAAAGCTGTAGCGGAAGAGCTGCAGTCGCATGAAGAAAAATTTCTACATGGGAGGTTGTTCGTTTGCCGCCAAACAAGAAGGCTATTGGCTGCAAATGGATTTTCAAGAAGAAGATGGACGATAGTGGTAACGTGGTTCGCTATAAAGCCAGACTTGTGGCGCAGGGCTTCAGTCAACAGTATGGAACCGATTACGATGAGGTTTTTTGCGCCAGTCGCCAAGCAAACTACATTTCGGACACTGCTGAGTGTCGCCGGCCGCCGTGGTATGTTGGTCAAGCACGTTGATGTGAAGACGGCATATTTACATGGTGAGCTGAAGGAGATCATTCACATGAAGCGACCGAAAGGTTTCCAAGGTGGGGCCGAGGGCGAGGTTTGCCTTACTACGGAAAAGGCTTATATGGTCCTCAAGCAAGCCGGAAGAGTATGGAACACCAAAATCAATGAAGTCTTGAAGCAACTTGGATACGTGCCGTCCGACGCAGACCCCTGTCTGTACGTGAAGACCTGCAAAAAGAAGAAGTCGTTTATTATTATTATATGTAGACGACATGCTGATAATCACCAACACAGAAGCGGAGTACGAACGAGTTCGGAAAGCATCTAGCAGGCAGTTTACCATTACGTGCCTTGGAGATGTGAAGCATTATTTGGGAATCCGAGTGACACGATCCGATGGTCAATTTTTTCCTGAATCAGCAAGCTTTACATCGGAGAAAGTTGCGGAACGATTTGGACAAACAAGTGCGAAGCGCTCTCCGATTCCCAATGGATCCCGGTACCCGAATGCACAGCAGAAGGAGGAGGAGCCCATGCCTAGAAACGACGAGTTCCAGAGCCTGGTGGGCGCTCTTCTGTACATTGCGGTGAACACGAGACCGCGGACATAGCCATCAGTGCTTCGATTCTAGGTCGCAAAGTGAGTCGACCAAACGGAAGCAGACTGGACCGAAGCAAAGCGAACTCTCCGGTACTTGAGCTCAAACAGCAAACTTGAGTATGCGACTGGGTTCTCTGGACCTCTAGTAGCGTACGTCGATGCAGACTGGGCCGGTGACAAAGCAGACCGGAAATCGAATACCGGTTTCATCTTTAGTCTCGGAGGGTCAGTCAGCTGGGCAGCCCGTAAGCAACCATGCGTCACTCTTTCATCGACAGAAGCCGAATACGTGGCGCTTTTCCGAAGCCAGCCGCGAGCTGATGTGGTTGCTTCAAACTAATGAAGGACATTGGCGAAATATTCCCCGCTCCGGTTAGTCATCAACGAGGACAACCAGAGCTGTATAGCAATGCTAAAATCAACTGGTGATAGCAAGAGGACGAAACATATTGACACTCGTTTCAATTACGTGAAGGAGTTGGTGAACAATGGTGTGATTGACGTTCGCTATTGCCCCAGTAACACAATGGTGGCCGATGGTTTGACCAAACCATTGGCACGCGTGAAGATGGAGAAGATGCGAAGGCAAATTGGTCTGCAGCCCGCCGAGCTTGAGGAGGAGTGATAGAGATCGAAGCAACTCGGTGGTTGTTAAAACCAATCATAGTAGTCTGTAAAGAATTTGAATTGGAAAATAAATTTAGTTTACTCTACGTTCTCAATCAAACCAGTCGGGTTTTCTTTTCCCTCTAAGAGGTTTAGAGGGTCGGAATATCTGTGGCAGCCCCAGGAATTCTGGCCTCCACCGTCATATAAAGATAGCACTACAGAGGAAGAACTACGAACCCAGTGCTCTCTTCCATAGCCATGCATCAGAACCACTGATTCCAGCAAGCCACTTTTCAAGCTGGAAACGCCTCTTGCGAGTGACATGCTATGTAAAACGCTTCGTAAACCAATTGTCAACGTCTTGTGGAAGAAGAATGGCATTATTACGGGACCATTTTCTAGTGACGAGCTACAGCAAGCAGAGATCCATCAATACCGAGCTGCACAATACGATGTCTACGCCGATGAAATAGAACTCCTCAAATCGAACAGCAACCATAATCAACAGTGCAAGCAAATATTGAAGAGTAGTGCCAATCTACAAGCTCAGTCCCTTTTTAGATGCAAACGGTGTGCTAAGGATGAAAGGGAGAGTTGACGCCTGCGAATTTCTGCTGGACGATGCAAAGAACCCGATCATCTTGCCACGAGATCATTCCTCTCACACGACTAGTGATCATATACTATCACGAAAAATTCCATCATCGAAATCAAAGAACCGTTTTGAACGAGGTACGGCAACGCTTCTGCATCGCTCGCTTGCGAGTTGCTCTCAAGAAAGTTAGAAGCAATTGTCAATGATGCAAAAATCGAGATGCGATTCCAAAGCCACCGAGATGGCAGACCTTCCCCAGCCAGATTGTTCTCTTCTTGTAGGGGTCGACTATTTCGGTCCCATTGAGGTCACAATGGGAAGAAGGGTTGAGAAGAGGTGGGGGGTCTTACTAACCTGTCCTTACTGTTCGAGCCGTACATTTGGAGATTGCCCACTCTATGAGCACTAACTCGTGCATTATGGCACTCCGAACTTCGTCGTTCGACGAGGTACTCTGGTGTCGTTCTATAGCGACAGAGGCACAAATTTTATAAGAGCAGATCGAGAGTTACGGGAAGCACTTAAAACCGTAGACCAAGAGATGATTATGAAGGAGTTCACCAGCCCACAAACGGCTTGGCATTCATTCCACCTGCCTCGCCGCACATGGCTGGGAGCGATTGATTCAAAGTGTGAAAAGGAATCTGGGAGAAATCGTGGGAAACAGAACTCCTAAAGATGAGGAGCTAGAAATGCGCTGATAGAAGTTGAAGGAGTGTTGAATGCACGGCCGCTAACAGATTACCGGTTCGATGATGAATCTGCGCCAGCCCTGACACCCAATCATTTTTTGCTTGGGTCGTCTGACGGGGCTAAACCGTTGACGCTCTGTAGCGACATCCTTGTGGTTAGACGGCACGGACACGAGCTGTCCCAAGTTATGGCTAATCGTTTCTGGAAAACGATGGTTACAAGAGTACCTTTCAGAAATCACAAGACGTACTAAGTGGCATCAGAAGGTAAAGCGATTGAAGTCGGCGATATAGTGGTGATTACTGATCCGGAACATCCCAGGAACTGCTGGCCGAAAGGTCGGGTAATAGGAACAATCAATCGAGACGGACAAGTGCGTAGAGCAACGATTCAAACGATGAAGGGGATCTACGAGAGACCTGCCGTTAAGATAGCGGTTCTCGACGTCCAAGAGCGAAGTTGAGTAAGCCGATCTTTCGACGCTCTTTCGACATCTATACAAGCCGTACCCATTGTGAGGACGAGGCGTGCGTCCATGGAGTGCAGATATGCAGGGTATGACAGTGACAAGATAGCTGAGAAGCAATATCAACATTGTATTACAATTGAGGATGAATTGTCGATCTAGCCAGATTGTGCTCATGCTGTAGAAAGCAAATACAGCTAATGCTCGATAACTGGGTGCTATTTAACTGGGCTGCTTTTTAACTGGGTGCTCGCTAACTGGGCTGTAGCCCAGTTAAAAAACAGTTAAACGTCAAAAACTTTCACCATCCCGTAACTGACGAGGGGCGTGCAAATGCAAAATCGGCATTATTTTTTTGATACAGTTTTTGTCGTAATTCTTTTCGGTGTTTTAGGAAGCGAGTCACCGAGGAAGATCCTACGCCATATTTTCTGGCGAGCGACTCGTGCGATCCACCTCCTCTTTCGAAATCGTCGATAATTTTAACTTTTTCCACCAACGTAAGGGTTTTTTGTTTCCGTTTGCGGTTGGCGCCCGGTGGGATGTCCATTGCAGGAACGAAAACTGTTTAATTCACCCCAAAATTTACAAGACGGTACGATTAAAACGCGAATTCAATGACGGAATGACACGAACACGACGCGATTCCAAAACCGAATGACGCCAACCAAAACTTTGCATCTAAGTCCCCCTCGATTTTTATTTGAATGTGTGTGTGCGTTGGAATGGCAGTCCAGTTATCGAGCACTGCTCGCTAACTGGAAGGTTCTCTCAGCCCAGTTATCGAGCATAAGCTGTAGTAATTATTCAGTTAAATTTAGATGATTATCATGCAAATTAGCTTAGTTTTATAAATATCACAGTATGTATGGGTGGTTTATCTTAATTTTTTTACTATTTAAGTATTCCTTCTTCAGATTTCGTGCATTAAACTACATATAAACCTAACCATAAATAACTGTGAAAGTAATTCGAGCTAAAGGTAAAATCATTGGGTTGCATAAATGTCTTGAGATTAATTAATGCTATAATTTAAACCTCAAAGCGCCAGTGGAGACCGCGAAAATAAGGCTTCAACTAACAGAATTGTCTTTAACGTGAGAGAGATTTGACTAAACGTAAGTTTTTATAATTAGGCTAAATTGTGGATTAAAGCTTATTGAGCTATTTCAGGATATTAAAACTCCACCAAAATAAAGGTTGTTTTGATATATCGGAATTTCTGTTTTCTCTCTGCTGCGGAAGACAAAAACTGTTATTACACGAAAATAAAAAGTTTATCAAAATTGTAAGGTATAAAAACAATACAATGTTCTGTTACATAATATTACATTGTTTTTGAACTGCATCTACAAAAAAAAAAAAATAATAATTGACGTAATAATAATAATAATAATAATAATATGAAAAAACGACATTCCGTTATTTTTTGGCAATTTTTTACTCCTCAACCCCGGTACTATTGCCTCTATCACTGGTACAGACGCCCTATTCGGTTTAGTGTCAGAATAACTATACATACATAAATACTAGTAGAAGCACTCAGCAGGAATTGAACACTTCGATAAATCTTTATTAAGTCTTTTATATATTTTTGCGTTCCTGTTTCCTTTTTGGCCTTTTTCAAGCATGAAATATCTAAAGCTTTTTTTTGAAACACCTAGTCGCTACCAACTCTAACAAAATTTGTATTTAATACTGCTTTTAACTCGACTGTATTGTTCAGTTCTGGTTGGGTCTTCAGTGATTTTTTTTCTATGATCTTTATCAATAATTTTTAGAACTTTAACCACAATAATGATACGGTTATGCCAAAATCCTCGTCGGCATTTGGCTAGAATCCTTAGCAAGACTTCGATATAATGTTTAGCAGAACTAAAATCAATGCTAAAATTTTCAAATTGGAACCTTGATGAACTGTGATTTTCATGCAAATCTGCGTCCCAAACGAGCAGAAGACCTGTCAAAAAAAAAAAACATGAAGTTACGTTTCGTAGAACTTTGCTACACTCTTTATAGGACTTTGCTGAGAACGTTTGTTGATTTCTGCTGGAAATATCTTTCGGATTATGTTACACTGCAAGATTGTGCAAAATCCTTAACAGAAACTTATTAAAATTCTCAGAAGTTTGCTAAAATCATAGAGTAATACTATTCGTCCGAATCATCAGCAGAATTCTGTTAGAGTCTTCAGCTGTATTCCCTTCAAATCCTCAGCATGGTCCTATTTGAATCCTCGACATCATTCTGTGCAAATCCGTAACAGATTTTGTTCGAATCCTCGATAGAGTTCTGTTTGAATCCTCAACAGTCGACATGATTCTGTGGCGCAATCCACAAATTACGTTACGCTCTATGGAGAGGGATGAGGAGGCTCAAACGTTACGGCTCATACAAACATTTTAAATTTAAATTGAAAGGATTTTGTTGGAATCCGAAAGGGAATTGTTCGACTTCTATTTCGAAATTGTACTTTACGATGTACACACATAACATAGCTTTCTTACACCATTCTAGTTAATTTGATGCCCATCGATTACTGCGAGCAATTGCACAAATTCTCAACTCACGTGAGATTGTGCGATATCGCTCCGAATTAGCATCCTGTCCTAGACGCACTGGCACCATGCTGATTCTCCACTCGTCCTTTCTGCCACCCAGCCAAGGACAAACGCCGACAAACGCGAGCACTGCACTCTGTTCTAGTCCTTTCGGTTTTCATACGTATGCGCATTAGCACTCGGACCGTGTGACCTGTCGAAGAATGGCAGAATAAAGGCAATATGTAGGCATGAGTTGAACTTCAACCTACCAGCGGCACTGCAGCTCATCAAAAATGCGAATTGAAGTGCTTTAGTGTGCCTTGAGGCCAGTGTGGTGCAGCAATACCGGAATGTTGGGGAAATGCAACCGAAAGGCCTACACGATCAATTACCCAGAGGCGTTATAGTGTCACATCGCTCTGTTACTTCACCGTGTGCTGCTTTTACCTGTGTAGACGTTGCTGCGGCACCCCATGGTGAGCGCGCGGTGTCTTCACACAGCCGATGTGCAATAACTGCAGGGCTGGTAGTAGGTCTCTTTTAGGAAATTTATTCATTATTTTAACGCACGCCAGAAGCTCTAGAAAAACCTTTAGAGACTCTTACGCTATTATTATCCGGGATTTTGAAGCTTCAAGAATTTTTCAAGTGATTTCTGTAGATATTTGTTCCGAAATACTTTCATACAATCATCCAGAGGTATAATTAAAGATTTTTTTTTCCAGTGTTTGCTCCAGAAATGATTTCAGTAGTTATTCAAGAAGATCATCCACAGTTCTTCTAAGAAATTTTACAAAGGATTATTTCTGTCTTTTGCATCCAGTTTGGTCCCTTTTTTCAACCATAAGATTTCTAAAGATTTCAATTTTTAGGACACTCAATTACTACCAGCCCTGTAACTGCAATGTGACACACGGTCCAGTGGTCTTGATCTTACCTATGGGTGGCGAAACCGGCTAGCGGTGGTGGGTGGAGAAACTCGCTTGCAGCCTTGAAAGCGATTGGATTACATTACCACCTGAGCGCGCAACCAGTTTCATCAGCCGACGACGACTCTACGTTGTCCCATGCCCAGCGAAAGCTAATAAGAAAGTGGAGAACACGTGAGGCGTGCAGAGAATTTATTTCAGTTGCAAATTCCAGACCAGCTTGCTGGTGTGATGGGATTATTGCATTTGCAGGAGAGGTGTGAAGTAGGGTGGCCAATAAGGATCAAACTATACACTTCTTATTCTTCTTCTTCTTGGCATTACGTCCTCACTGGGCCAGAGCCTGGTTCTCAGCTTAGTGTTGAATTAGCTCTGCCACAGTTATAGACTTTCGTTGCCAAAGTTGTCATTTTTGCATTCGTATCTTATCTTCTCGGTTTCTTCCAGACACTATTTCATCGATTTCTCCATTTCTCTCGAAGATTCCAATAAGAAGTCTTTCGGGAAATCCTACGAGAATTCTACCTTGTGATTTCGAGCCGATTTTTTTTTTAGTAAATCGTGAAGCTGTTTACTGGACCTGAAGACATAGTTAAGCGGTTTTTCCAAAGATTATTCTATCACTTTATCTAGAGCTTCCTCTAAGACTTTTCCAGGGGTCCGAAGTTAATTCAGAAATACTTGCACGAGTTCTCTTCTGCCCGAGTTCTTCAGGTGCTTCGCAAAGACTTTTATCAAAGATTACTTTAGGATTTCTTTTTAGAAATATTTTTTTAATGTTTTCATTTTTCTAATAAATTATTAGACAATATTAAAAACTCCTGAGTAAATTTCTTGTGGACTTCCTTGGGAATTTTCTGGAAGAATCTGGGAAGAACATATTCGAAGGAAGCCCTGGTAGTATCCATAGTGAAAATACTGATTGAACTCTTAAAGAATTCTTTAAAGTTTTAGAAGAAATTTAAAAAAATCGTGTCGAATACTGTAGAAATTCTGTAGAGCAAGCTTGTAAAAATTCATAATGTAATTTTTAGAAGATATTTAAGATATCTATGAGAAGTTACTAAATGGTATAGTGTTGAATTCGGTTTTATTTACTAAGAAAATACTAGGTGAATTCTTGGAGAATTAAAATCTTGAAGGAACTCATAGAGAAATCGACGTAAGAACCACTGGATGAATTTATAGAGAAATTCATGGAAGTTTTTAAAATTGGTGGTGGTTGGTCCCTAGTGATAAATCCTACCTCCGTTCTGGTCACGATCTTCAGATTATCGTGATTCGTCAACATTCTTATTGATAAAGTGGGGGGACAGGCTTGAAATGGGGTTTGAAAGAAAAGAATGTCAGAACAGGTATCCACCGGCGACGCCAAACGGACCAACGTAATGTGGTGTAATCTGGGATTTGTGGATTGAATACTGATATTTTTTGCCAAGCATCAATATGGGTGACTTCCGAGGATAGCGAAACGTAAGAGGGGTTATGACAAGGTTGTGGGTAAATCCATCACATTGGGGTTGTGACTCTGTCTTGTCAGGAATAGGGTCTGATTGGTATTGTAGTATGCAATAGAGTTCGGAATTGATAAACAGACTTTGAGGAAAGAAGTTTTGAACGTAAGGCAGCAGCACCTTGGATCTTGGAGGGCGTTGGTCTGGAGAGTTGGGCAGCTGTTTATGCTGGGTTACATTACGTAGAAAGTGGAATCTGTTTTGCTTCGCACACGGAGAAATATTTTTACCTAATTTTTGAGTTTACTTTACCCAAAATTAAGTATATCGATTATAGTTTCAACCCAAAATCTCTCGGTTTTCTCTTTCTCCCACACGAATGTTGTCAAAAATAGAGAGAGCTGCATCCACCCAATGGGGGTACTTTGGCCCAATAAGCCAAATTTGGGTAAATGCAACTTTTCTTATGTTTGGGTCGAAAGAACTCAATTTTGCGTTAAATCAACCCAAAATTAAGTATATTTTTCTAATGGAATTAAAGCCAAACTACCTAGTGGGGACCTTGGAAATTTAGCCAAAATTGAGTTATTGGGCTCAACTACGGAATTGCGTTGAAACAACCCAAAATTGAGTTGAATTCCGTCTCCGTGCATAAATTATGGGAAGTATTTGAAAATGGTTTCTTGTTCAGATTTTGTAACGCTAGAAAGAATCTTTAGCTCGGCGTTATATTAGGAGGTTATTATAGTGCAGGGTCGAAGAGAGGATGAATATTTGATCACTTAAACTTTACGCTGCAAGATATCCGTAGTCGTTTTTCGTTTTTTTTTTTCTGATGTACAGGTATAAACAGGTATATTTAGCCTAAATAATGAACAATCATACGCGTAGAGCCTACGGGTCATGAAGTTAGGATTGAAATCAAAATAATATTGCGCATTTCTTTCACACCACAGGATTATCGCAGAAGTTTTTACATGTGCGGAGGTGCCGGTAGAGGTGCGCGATTGCGTCGAGTCGGGTCGGTGTTTTCAGCGGACTCATATTTCGCAAATCGAAGAATGAGTGCTCTGAGGGCATCAACATGATTCGATGCGGTCTCACACTTTTATTTGTGCTTTTGCACTTGTCTTATTAAATAGGAATACTTTGTGTTAGGGAAAGTGGAGGAGAATAAATTATGATTTATTAGAATTTTCTAATAGAGGCAGAGTTCACATGTTACTTAGGTATTTGAAAGCAAATGAGAACCACATTAAATAATAGATAAACACTAATGCTCATATTTTTATATTTTTATATTTTTCATTTCATCACGGTCCTCATTGCCCGAGCGGAGTCGACAAAACTCGAGGTGGATAGAATCGACGGAACTACGATACGGAAAAGTAACAGATGAGAAACTATCGATACATTTATTCAACTATAAAAATCACGTTTTAACGTAATAACTTTATTTCTTTCTTCTCGTTCCAGCAATCCAACAGCCAAACCATTTCTACTATCTTTTCATTTCCTCTTCGTTACATTTATAGTCCCTCTGGTACTGAATCGAATGGCGCATTCCGCTTTTATTAGCGCTGTCTTTGCTGTACGTTGAGCATGGTGTCGGAGGTGGTGTGCTCTGTAGAACATCTGATGTGCTACACGGCACGCCACTTCCGACATTTTGTTTGGTGTGGCGGGATGGGCAGTGCTGGTGATGAGGTGGAGGGCGCTATTCGGTTTAGTGGCAGAGGGACTATATCTATTTAATGTATCTGAAACTTGTGGGACCGCTTTAATTCCGGCGCCTGCTTGTGGAAGAACCCGGTGTGCTAAACGGTATAGGACATGTTAACGGGGGAGGCTTGGTAGGTCCTCACCCAGCCCGTGTCTAGATTGGCGGATAATTGTCTGCCAGGGTGTGGATTGAGCAATTACAATTACAATTCATGGAAGTTTTTAAAATTAATTTCTTTGAGAAATTCCAGAAGTCTTTACAGCAATTTTTGAAAAGTATTCTTTGAGAAGTTCCCGGCCTGGGGACTTGCTTGAAAAAAGTAGTGAATGCGCCAATAGAAGGTACGAGCACTAGTTCCGGAAGTTTCCGCACGCGAGGGATAATCTTATCAGAAACGATTATTACCACAATGTGTTTCGCTTCAAGTACCGTCATCACCGCTGCATTAAAACAAGTACTTTCCAACACCGCTAGCACATTGAAATCGATCGTTTCAAGCCACAACCGTGGACACAAACATGACCTACGTCTGCTTGGGCCGTGTCTGGAATAGCAGTGGGCAGGTAATCCGTGCTGCTGATAACCGAGTTGGCCACATGCTTCTCTACGGGCTTTGCGGAGTTCACTCGTGCGAGGAATGGTAAACACAAAACATGCACCGCAGATACATCAGGAGAAGCTCGGATTTGCTTCCAGAGATGATAAGACGTCAACCGTTGGGACCGTTTGTTTATAGCGATTCACTTCGGAAGTTAAATGTTAGCGGAATTGATTCATTCCCGTGGTAGAGAAACGTAAAAAATCGCACACACAGCAAAATAGACAATAGCGCAAGATTAAAAAGGAAAAGTGGATCTTCACGGGTATCAGTCATATCCGTGGAAGGATTACCTGTCTTAGGAAGAATGATAACAACATTCGGTTCAAACGTCAGACCTTCCTAGATGCTTATCGGAAGTAATTCCGGATTTCTTGAGGCAACGATGCTTGCATTTTTTGTTGTGTTGGGTTTTTTCCTTAATCGTGCTTCTTAAATTCATTGAATGGACCTTAATTAGGGGGATCCAAATTTGCGGGTCATTTAATCTCGAATGGAAAAACTGTCCGGTCTATAATTTGGACCGCCGAGGAAGCGGTAAAAAATATGCTAGGCTCCATGTATTTTTAACTATCCAATCGTCGAAAACCGCAGCGTACGATCTCAACTGAATATAAGATCCCAGTATCATTAAAAAGCCCGCGTGTATAAGATATCTTGGAATAACGTTGGATCAGAACTTGTCGTTCCAGGCTGCTTTCACGTTAAAGTGATCAGCAGGAACATCAATGATTGGTATTCAGTTGGAGCTGCCTGACAGCTTTACTTGTCAAGGCTGAACCCTCGGTCTGGCTTTAGCCAATTTTAACCTCTACCAGGACCAATACTCAAACGGACTGGGAAATCCCGGCACATGATCACTGTTTTTTTATTAGTATTGTGACGTGGTAGGTTTTGAAAAGTACCCATATTCCCTTGCTTCTGCGAAAAGAAAGCATTGTGAAAATTATCAACTCCAACAGAATTTGTTTGAAATAGTAGTGTAGTAGTGTCATTACTAATACTGTCTAGTCGACATGATTTTGAATAATTTGTCATTTATTTGTCCTTTTTAGTCATGCTATTGTGATAACTCCTACCTTTTACGTAAGATTAGCGTCTTAAATGTCAATTGTCGTCAAGTCTGGACAAAATCAAGCTGTTTAGTAGTAGTAGTTCTAGATCATTTCGATATTCTTGTAGTTAAAGTATTTATTGGTCATTACATTCATATGTCCTCAAAGAAATGAGTCACTTTCTTGTATGTTCAACAATTTCTGGAAATTTGCAATGATCGATCTCAGTGTCTTACTTTCCGTAGTCATTATTTTAACATTTAATAGTTAAATCGCTTTAGGCTTCTATTACAGTCTCCTACAAGATTAATTTTTTGGTGGCAAATGCAATGCTTCACAACGCCTACTTTCTACTAGCAAATTTTGCGAAAATGAAGATGGAATTATATTGATTATACCATTGTTACAAAAGAAGTATTCCTTATTATGGCAATGTAAAAACCATATTAAAATAAGATTGTCGCCACTTATTTCTACTCAGTGAATCTACTAGTCCTTTTCCTCTTATCTACGTTGTATATAATAACGATGTGTCTAGCTAGCTAATACTAAGTGGCTAAGGATCGTTCTGATCTGCAAAAGGCAAACTGATCGTCGCCAATAGTCAGACTCCACTTCGAATAGATTAATTATTTGAAATGGTCATCAGTGCTATCAACGTCGCAGAACGTCCGTCGGATCACATCCGAGATATTAGTGCGTCTATGCCATATAAATTATGACGCGGCTTTAAGCAAAAATGCCAAAATGTGATATTACCACTACAGGTTACGCCTTTGGTTTCCGTTTAATGGGCTAAAGGAATATGCCCTCCCATCGCGGCAAGGTCGCATAACCAAGGGGAGGATTTTTTTTTGAAATTGCGAAGATTGTACTAAAAGTTTGATTATTTTTTGGTACATCGATATTATTTTCACTCAGAACCCTTCAGTTTCATTTGTAAATGATATCGTTTCGCAACGTATTGATTCTACAGAAATCTTATCAAAATTAAATTTCTACGCTCCTTCTAGGCAACTACGAAATCGTAACTTATTCTTGACAAATCATCATGGAACAAATTATGCCAAAAACGGGCCTCTACATCAAATGATGGCCATTTACAATCAACTCAACATTGCGAAACTATTGACTCTACCATGTCTCGGCAAAATCTAAAAACATACTTCAAATCCATTAGAAATCGCAACGCATAAATAAAACAACATTACTTACACTACACTTTCTTTTTCAATATTTTTTTATAAATTTCATAATTTTAGTATTAAGAAATGAAACAAAAATATGTATATGTAAAATGTACTAGTCTACGTCGGTTGACAAATAAATAAATAAACTTGAGTTAAATTCATTGTGAAACCCTAATAAATTCAATGAATGCAAAGAGATATTAATATACAAACTTCCAAAACTGTTCTAAAAGTAGAGAGATTAGGAACATAATGAACACATGGAACGAAATGGGCAACCCTTGTTCTCTAAGAATATTCATAAATCATTAAAATTATATACATTGTATGAAATCTGTATTGTATATGAACTGTTTGACGATATAAAAGTTTATTTTCTGCTTCAATTGTCCTTTGAAATTACAATTTAGGTTTATCTCAATTTCAAACTAAAATATAAGCAAGACCGTGGAAGAATCTAATTTTTGAGCAAGTTATTTTTGCCTGGTTTTGTTTGAGGAGGAGCCCTTTCAATATCAGAATAATTGACACTCAGTAACAAAATTGTATTAGAAATTTCACGGTGTTGATACCTTCTTACCAGTCTGTTTTCGACCCAATTTTCTATCTCGTTTTTATGACATTTATGAGATTTTTGTTACCATGAATGAATGCATCACAACGTACTATTATCAAGCTTGAAAGCTAGCCGACAGTAACTGGAAAGCATGGTCGATTTAAGGTCATTTACTTGATGTGTCCATTGTGCCCTTCACCCCTCTACAGTTGGGTAGTAATGAAACAGTGCTGAGAAGTAGCTTTTTTCAGTATCGTAAATCGGGTGAAATCGATCATTTTCAAAACCTTTTGTAATATTATCCATAGGTAGGTATTTAGATATTTTCAAAATAAGTTAGACAAAATCTGTACCTTTTATTTTTTCAGTTTACATATTTAATCTTTTATGAATTGATATTTAACGTTTTCTAAAATTAGTTCGAATAATAACAATTGAAAGTGACACATTGGGCGAATTTGATCATCGCCATGTACAGCACAAAAAATATGAATAAACAATATATTATCTGTTAATTTCAGGTTTCCTGAATAATGTTTGAATTCTTACAACTCGTGACCATTTGACTATTTTCACCTGTCCAACACCTTGGCCAACATATTTGATAATTTTTTGACGAAAACCAAGACCTGCTGAATAAATTACAAGCGAAAGTGAGCTTTCCGCAGTAATTTACGCCAATAGAAGGAATCCTTAACCTGCTTCTGAAAAAAAAACATGATCAAAACTCCTCCGGTAGATCAGCCATAGACGTTTAGGAATAATAACCAAAATAGATTCAAAGAGTTTGTCAGAAACTCGTCCAGGATTTCAAAAGCAAATACTAATTTTGCTAGAAATAAGTTCATAAATTTCATTTAAAATACTAACAAATAATCTATACATTTGATTTCCACTGGTAAACCCTTGAAACTGTTTTTACACGACTGTGATCAACTATTTCATTGCAAAAAAAGTTCTAATATTTGAATGTTCGAATATTGTAAGACAATAATGATTAATCAGTATAGCAGTAGTTGTTCCCTAACGTCAAATCCACATGTTCAGAATCTCAACAACAAATATGCGATTCCAATCGTTTATTGTGTTTGGTTATAAACATATAAATATATAAAATTAGTCATCATAATCAATCATAATCGCTCTAGTACACGACACTAAGACAACATTCATCTAATTCGGTTTGTCTCAAGTTTACAATAATCAATTGTGTTCCGGAGTTATAGTTATTTGGAAAAAAGCATTTATTTATACAAAATTTTGCCACAAATTTAGCTTGAGTTTTTATAATTTCCTTGTTTTTGCATTTCGAATTCTGTTAGATTTTTTTTTTCAGTGTGCTCTGAAGTTCACTCACTTTTCGCCGCAATTTTGTCAACAAGTACCAAATACCTCGATTTAGAAAAATTTAGATTTAGATTTAGAGAAATGCTTCAAGTAATTCGTTTTGCACCTCTTCTTCATAATTTTCATAAATTTTTGCCAGTAAGTTCCTCATGAACAGTAATTTCTTAATCAGAAATATAAAATAGTAACCTATATCAAGCTACTGTCCGTCTCGTTAAAAAAAATAAGTTAAATCCCCAATGCGCTCTTCATAAATGATTTCTGATAATGAAAAACCGAATTTAGTACTATACCATTTAATTCTACTAGAGTTAGTATCCTTTGACAGGTACGTGTATTTCGGCCTCAACTGTAAGGTCGTCTTCAGTGTCGTGTACTAAAGACAGCCTTACAGTTAAGGTCGAAGTACGCTATTCTGTGAAGGGAACAAATAAAATGGGATAGTGCTAAATTCGGTTTTCATTTATTTATAGGTATTCCACTAAACAGCTCGGAGATTTATTGTATTCAAAGGTTTATTTAGTAACTACGCTAGATAAATAAAAAAAAATATGGAAACGTATACCTCATTATTTTTTTAAACAGGAATAAGGGTTTATAGCGATCCTTATAGTGACGAATCATCTATATAGTTTGTTAAACGATTAATAATGCAACATTGCCACGATACACATTTGTATTATCACAAGTATGAAACGAGCTCACCAGTTGGTAATCCATCGTCGGCTGAAGTCACGAAAAAACTTCCATCCAGCGTCGCAGTAAAAAAAAACAACACGGACCCGCTTGCTTGGGTTTTACCATAGGACTGACTCGACTGTCATATTGCATACAATTTGAGGCTTCCGCACATCGTTTTGGCACTTCGCGTTTTGGTATCCACTTTCTTTCTTTTACCCTTACTTGCTCCTGATTTTCGAGTATACAACTCATGTGCTGCTAGTGCTAATTTCTGACAATTGAACATATTGCGTTGAATCGTCGTATTTGATGACATTTTGTTGAATGTGTTACGCTTCAGTGAGGTATCATTGATACCTCCTATCCAAAAATCATTTGTGTTGTTAGCCCCAAAAACAATCAAACAATGACCTTGGACACATTCTACAAGCTTGATCAACGTGTTTTACACGTGAATTTTCACTAATTGTAAAACATGTAAATGGAATGTTTAAAACCAATCAATCAAATTCATATGTAAAACACGTTAATTTACAATTTGTCGGAAACTATGCTAATAAAAATATTAGCGATTTCATACTTTATGCTACAGGCACTCTTTTCGGGCGCACTGCTGTCCAAAAAAACATGCTTCATGTTGAAGCAACTTGTTTCACGTTGAAAAGAATTTAGATCAAACGTGTGAATTATTTTCAGTGTGGGTTTTACCTTGTCGACAAAATGGAAAAAAACTTCCAATGAAGCTATGCACGGGTTCACTATTTCAGTGTTAGCGGTGCCGTGTTATTTATGTGACCATGGAAAACAATGAATTCGGCACCGCTCAAACGTCAATTAGTGAACTCGTGCATAGGTCCATCCGGTGACACAGAGAAAAACAAGTCTCTGCTTGCTGGGCGGAATGAAAAGGTATGTTGAGAAAAATAGCCGTTATGTTCATCCTTTTGATGACCGTTCTTCATTATTTTGATAAAATATAATGGAAGGAAATTCAATAGCCCTGTATGACAGCTGGTACTGCACTCGAAAATAAATTTGAAAACAGTTATTCATGCAACAAGTTGAAAAGTGATTGTTTTTTTTGCATTCGCGAAGATTGTCGTTATAGTTGGATTATTTCTAGGAGTATCGATCTTAATTTCACACAGAATTCCTTAGCCGAGTTCTCAGGATCGTCCAACGGATGTAGAACCAGAAGCTAATTGACTAAGTCATAGGTTCCCAAACTTTTTGATTGCGCGACCCACCAAGGGAATTCCTTGCGACCAGTGGAAAAATATCCAGAAACAAGTTTTATATTGAAGCTTCTGAGGTCACTTATTACTTTGTTCGGAGTGGCATTTGATCACAAGACGTAATTGACATTGGCATGTACTATGTTTGGTTTGAACTATAGTAAATAAAAATCTATATTCTAACTCGCAACTGCTCGTTACGAGATGAAAACATTGACGTAGAAAACTTTTAAAACAACATGAATTGTTTGAATGTCCGGCATGTATCAAAATTCAATATAGAACTGATTAGATTCTTGCAAAACTTTCCAACTAAGTCAAACCTCCAAAGTAGATGTTCCATTGACTCACGGAACCACACGGGATCAATATTTCAATTATAATCGAAGTTGCATGTACCTCAGATTTTTTTGGACCCTTTAAGTTCAAAAATATTATGTCGGAGAGAATTAAATATTTTCAAATGTAAGGGTTATTTCACATTTTCAAGAAAAGACAATTTTTCAGCTAAAACAGCTACAAAATGTATAGGTAATTTTTTACGACAGAACATTATTTATCCATCCAACCATAAAATCCGGAATACTAAACGTTTTTGAAGAAACATCAGTGAAGCATGAAGGCTTATAATAATAATTAAGATTAAGGTGAAGATGCATCGAAGCCAAACCTCGAATTTCCAAGAGCACAAATCTAGAGAACCTGACAACGGTTCGTGCTGAAAATCTTATCGATTGGTCACCACCAGCGAGTGACCAGTGAGTAGCATTTTCAGCAAAACGGTTGTCTGGTTCTCTAGATTTGTGCTCTTGAAAATTTGAGGTTTGGCTTCGATGCATCTTCACGTTAAGACACCGTGAACCATACTAAAAATTGAAAAAATATTAATACCATCAGTGCACCAGATTCCGCTCATTTAAGGGAAGTTATGTGTTCAAATGTTTATTATAAAAAACTATTTTGTCGATCAATACTATTTTCATGTTCCAAGTATAAGTAATCAGCGGCAAAATAAAATAATTTGAAAAACTTTCACAAAACTATATTTTATTGCATTTGTTACTGCATCTAAGTGTTCATATTTCCGCTCACTGTAAACAGATTTCGTGACGAACTTACTAAAATATGCATTATTTCGAATTTCGTTATTTGACTTGACTTATTTGGCTTTACATCAATTATCTTGATAAAGCCTCGCCAACAATATTTCGCCAATTCCCTCGGTTCATGGCCTCTTCTCTCCATCCTCGACTGTAACCCATGCTCTCCAGGTCTTGGTACACCTGGTCAATCCACCTAGCTCGTGCGCCCCACGCCTTCTTGTTCCGACCGGATTCGTGGCGAACACCATCTTTACAGGGTTGTTGTTCGGCATTCTTGCAACATGCATTGCCCAGCGTATCCTTCCAGCTTTAGCTACCTTCACGATACTGGGTTCGCCGTAGAGTTGAGCGAGCTCGTTGTTCATCCTTCGCCGCCACACGCCGTTCTCCTGCACGCCGCCGAAGATCGTCCTTAGCACTCGGCGTTCGAAAACCCCAAGAGCTTGCAAGTCCTCCTCGAGCATAGTCCACGCCTCATGCCCATAGAAGACTACCGGTCTTATGAGCGTTTTGTACATCGTGCATTTGGTGCGGGGTGAATCTTCTTTGACCGCAGTTTTCTTCTGGAGCCCATAGTAGGCACGACTTCCGCTGATGATGCGCCTTCGTATTTCCCGACTAACATTGTTGTCAGCCGTCAACAAGGATCCGAGGTAGACGAACTCGTCCACCACCTCGAAGGTATCCCCGTCTATCGTAACACTGCTTCCTAGGCGGGCCCTGTCGCGCTCAGTTCCGCCAACCGGCATGTACTTTGTTTTCGACGCATTCACCATTAGCCCGACTCTTGTTGCTTCGCGTTTCAGGCGGGTGAACAAATCTGCCACCGTTTCAAATTTCTCCCAATAATATCCATGTCGTCCGCGAAGCAAACAAATTGTCCGGATCTCGTGAAAATCGTGCCTCGACTGTTAAGTCCGGCTCTCCTCATGACACCTTCAAGCGCAATATTGAACAAAGTCCGTCGCCCTGTCGTAGTCCCCGCCGAGACTCGAACGAACTGGAGTGTTCGCCCGAGATCTTCACGCAGTTTTGCACACCGTCCATCGTTGCTCTGATCAATCTTGTGAGCTTCCCGGGAAAGCTGTTCTCGTCCATGATTTTCCATAGCTCTATGCGGTCGATACTATCGTATGCCGCCTTGAAATCGATGAACAAATGGTGCGTAGGGACCTGGTACTCACGGCATTTCTGGAGGATTTGCCGCACGGAAAAGATCTGGTCCGTTGTCGACGCGGCGTCGAAACCTGCTTGATAACTTCCCACGAATCTTTGCTATAGGTGATAGACGACGGAAGAGAATCTGGGATAGCACTTTATAGGCGGCGTTTAGGATGGTGATTGCACGATAATTTTCACACTCCAGTTTGCGCCCTTTTTGTAGATAGGGCATATAACGCCTTGCTTCCACTCCACCGGTAGCTGTTCCGTTTCCCAGATTCTGACTATCAGCCGATGCAGACAAGCGGCCAACCTGTCCGGGCCCATCTTGATGAGTTCGGCTCCGATACCATCCTTGCCAGCGGCTTGATTCTC
>NW_018735703.1:0-14310 GCF_002204515.2 Aedes aegypti | reverse complement strand
TGTACAGGATGGTCACTTTGATAGAGGGGAGTTGAATGTACTCAATGTTAAACCAGCTTCTTTACTCACGTTATTTTTAAGAAGTATCAAATTGAAATTGTGTCAAGCATCGCGTTTTTATGTTTGCATTTACAAAAGAAGGTCAAAAGGATTGATTCAAAAATAAAACGGTAGTTATATTTTATTACTACCATGGCAAAAAAACAATAAAATATAATGTGGTCCTTCTAGCTGTTGTAATACCAGGAATAAAGCTCTGTGGGCTTTCACGAAAACATATAGCTTTCCATTCCGTTTATCGTGCTTTGAAGATATGACCCAATACTGTTACGAGGCCCGATTTGGATTGTATTTTGACAAAATTATCTAAAGAGTTTTGGTTGACATTCAATGGTGATAAATTCTTAATAAATAAAAAAGTAGGGTTACAGAATTTGGTCTATTTATGATAAAGTAAGCACAACCACTGAAAAATTGTCAAAATATTAACTGACGGCTTAAGGAGAATGGTATACAATATGAAAGGTGCACTGTGAACAACTCATCAACGTTTAACAAATTTCCATTCATACTTACCAGGTGATTGCGACAGCAAACTTTCGGATCCGTCTCCATCCCCATTGCTGTCCATGGCAAGTTCAACGTTGGGTTCCTGTTCTTCCGACGTCTGCATAACTTCTGCAACTATTGTAGCTGTTACTGCCCCTTCTACCGCTGCTGCTGCTACTTCCGGTGTCCCAACGGATCCTCTCCCCGATCCGGGACTTCTTGCACCGGAAGTGCCACTATTAATCTCCTCAGTCACGATTATCATACTGACGACTGCTTTTCACTCGTCTTATTCACCCCGCAGAAAAAGATGTCTGCACGTAACTTCAATATTTGCTTCACCCCGGGCAGGTTTTTTTTTCTTCCCACCAGACCCAAGAGAGCTCAACTTTTGCCACTCTGTTTGGTTAAACTTTATCTTTTTCCGCCACTTTCACGGTACTAGGACTCCGTTCACACATAAAACCAACCCCACTCTCTTCGGAAAAAGCTCTCACTCGTTCAAACACTTGAAACAGCTCACTTTCTTCTCGTCAGAATCCCCCGATGAAAATTATCACACAAGCCTCTGACACCGTCACGCGCCGTTTAACCACATCAAGGAGCGGAAAAAACTGAACTTGCTGAAAACTCGTTTTTCTCGGCGTTCGTTGGGAACACTTTCATGCCTTCACCCAGTCAACACAACAACAACTTCGACTCGTCAACAGGCTTCCCGATGTGTAATTAGTAAGAAGTGGTGGCGTTACATGGCGACGTTGACGATGTGCTATCACTTTCCTCACCGGGCCCGGGTTCTGATTATCATTTCGAAGCGCAGGTTTTCCAACCAGTCAACAGCAGCAGCCACGGCGGCGGTATCATATATCACTCACAAACTGAGTCTAGGGATATCAGAACTAGTAGGTAGTTGGAAGAGGAAATCAATATCTATATTGCGCTGCGATGTTCATAGGGCCGTGGTGGGTTTGCTGCCGGAACTACGTACGTATAGTTATCTCACAATCAAACAAGGCTCTGGAAAATGCGGAATGAGCTAGAGGTTCAGTTGACTGTAATTGAAAAAGGATAGTTGCATGCAATCCAGCAGAACTGTTATGAGCGTCAGAAGTATCAGGCTCTGTCTGTTGATTATGGTGATGTAGTTTTGAAACTATGATTTTATACCATATCAATCCCTTTTCGTTTTGAGCAGTCATACGGCTATTAACATAACGAAACAAAACTAACAAGTTTGTTCAAGGACCAAATAATGTATCTCTGGTAAATTTGGGGAGGTTAAATCTGATGCTGCTCTCAGAAATGTTCCAGCACGTCACAATCTACAATAGGTGCCGTCTCGTGTCAGTTGTTCCGTATTTGGAGTATCAAGGCAAGAGATCTCAAACTCCTTTAGGGGAATCGAGGTTATATTCCCAATAGCAAAGAGCGCGTTTGCCGGAAACTCTTGAAGATCGCGAACTTCCTCTTGAAAAAATAAACATTTTTTTTTTTTACTTATGACAACAAAACTGAACGTTCATTCAAAGTCGTCTTGAAATGGTCTCTCGAGTGACTATAAGTCACCTGAAGAGATCAAAACTTGAATAAATGATTTACTTGGAATTTCCCCAGTCCAAGTAATCATTATGAAAAAGAAAACCCAATCTGGCATGTTCAATGTCAGTGTGACATGGGAACATTTCCAGAAACCTGGAGGAAATTACCAGAACCCCACTCAGTACCGTCGATGCCAAAAGTGGGGTCATGGTACAAAAAATTGCCGCATGGATGCTAAATGCATGATTTGCGGAGGTTCTTCTCACGCTAAGGACGTCTGTCCTGTGAAGGAAGATACCATCAAGTTCATATGCTCTAATTGCGGGGCTAATCATAAGTCAAATTTTTGGAATTGCCCTTCACGCAAGAGAGTCATTGAGGCTCGTGCCAGGCAGATGAAAGATAATATCCGTTACGATAACGGTCGTTTCCGGAATTTCCCTGGTAGAATATCGAACAATACTCATTTTTCAGTTAACGATCGCTTGATCATGAATCATACCCATCAGGAAGATCATAATCATGCTCATTCACGAACTAATTTTAATCCGTCGGGTAGTCGTTTGAATCTTCTAATTTCGAATGTATCTACCCACGGTAAATCCTTTGCCGATATCGTAGCAGGTAATTTGAACTCCTCCCCTGTTCGTACTATGAGTACCCATTCTACTTGTTTCAAATCAAATGGAAAAAAAACCCTACCGCCACAGGTAACATCTACTCCGCCTCTTCGTCTACCGAAAATTCTAGCGGAAAATCATCAAATGTACCTACTTCAAGTGATATGTCTGCCTCTGATTCTATTTTTCTAACAGAACAATTGAATCTTATGGTTCAAAGCCATCACTATGACTGAAGCAGTCCAAGTTGGTGTAAAATTTACTAATCAAATTGTTATTGGATTTCGTTTTTCTAATGGATCCAATAAATAATAACTTATATATTTCAAATTGGAATGCTCGTTCCTTGAATGGTAACGACGACGAGCTGTTTAATTTTCTTACTGCTAATAACGTGCATATAACAGTTATTACTGAAACGTATTTGAAACCTGGGTCCAAACTCAAAAGAGATCCTAACTTTTTTGTTTATCGTAATGATCGACCCCCATCAAGTCGATGTGGGGGAGTTGCAATCATCATTCATAGGTGTATAATCAGCTGTTTTCGTCATTTGAAACTAAAGTTTTTGAAACTTTAGGTGTTTCTGTTGAAACACAGCTTGGTAAATATACTTTCTTAGCTGCCTATTTGCCTTTTCAATGCTATGGACAGCAAGTTAATTTGCTCCAAACTGACTTGCAAAAATTGACTCGCAATAAGTCAAAAAAATTTGCCATTGGTGACTTTAATGCCAAACATCGCTCATGGAATAATTTTCAAAGTAAGTCCAACGGCAGAATTTTATTTGATGAGTGCTCTTCAGGATATTTCTCAATTCAATACCCTGATAGCCCTACATGTTTTTCCTCTTCTAGAAATCCATCTACGATTGATTTGGTCTTAACCGACTCTAGTCATCTTTGTAGCAAACGTATTACTCATGCTGGTTTAGATTCTGATCATGTCCTTGTTGCATTTCAAATATCCCTTGAAGCGATTCTCAATCCTACCAGCTCCCCTTTCAATTATTTTCGAGCCTACTGGAATACATATGAAACGTATATTGACTCCAATCTTGATGTTAACATTTCTTTCAAACAAAATTTGATATTGACAATGCTCTTGAAATTTCAACAAATTCCATTGTTGAAGCCAGGAGCATTGCAATTCCAAAATGTGAAGTAAAATCTAAATCCGTGATTATCGACGATGATCTTAAACTTCGTTGATCCGTCTTAAAAACGTGCGGAGAAGATAATTTTAACGCACTCGCGATCCTGCTATGAAAAATATATGACAGAATTGCAGAAAGAAATTTAAAAAACGATTTTCACAATTAAGAAAACAAAAATTTTGGAAATAAAATTTCTCAACTGGACCCCGGCACTAAGCCCTTTTGGAAATTATCACAAATTTTGAAAAAAACCTCAGAAGCCCAAACGCGGCCTTGACAGAGGAAAAACAAATTATTACTACTAGACCTACTTCTTCATACTTGCAAAACTGGAAGATTTCCCCTAATGCTTCCAAAACTCAACTAATAATACTCCCGCATAAACCAAAAGCTCTTTATTTGAAACCTTCAAGTAGATATGTTGTCACGATAGGAGGGGTTCAAATAAACTGGTCAAATGAAGTTAAGAATACAATTAACAGCTAAGCCAGATCGTAAGACAACTGCAAAACTCATGGAAGTATGACCATTCGCCCTCTGTGGTAGGCGCTATGTACTACAGCCTGACCTATTCAATTACCACTTAAATCCAGTGATATATCAAAACATAGCACAATCCAAATGACGCCTTGATCTCGAAACCTGTACAATCCTAGAACACTAATTTCACACAAACACAACGATTTATGACAGCAATTGTGTATGTGTTGTTCTAGGGCATCTCTACGACCCTTAATTTCCAGTCACTTTAAAATCTTCACGTCACGACAGCGTTGTCTGCTTCTTCAACCACTCACGACGAGTCACGACCCCGCTATAAACATGGCAGCTACCTTAACGTGGCGATCAAAAATAAACACAAAAATTAAAGGGCACTTTTCTGCAGCTAGCTATGGATCTCCTCACTGGATCAGTTCTGTCGGTGGGGCGACCCACGATAAAATAAAACACTTGGTCAGCTTTTTCACACTACGCAAAGTCTTCAGCCACCGCAATAACGCTCCCATCAACAAATGGCCGAACTAACCGCAAAAAATGAAGTCTAGATTAGTGCTGCTCAAACCGATATCAGGAAATTTCAGCTTGACACTTTTTGCTCTTACTTCTTGAGATTTAAATTTTTGATCGAAATTGTTTTGCATCCGAAAAGTTGGTTCCAGAAAGTTCAGTTTCAGTCTTCAAAGAAGTTTTGCCTGGTGTACACTCAGAAATAAAAATAGTCACAAAATTACTTAAGTTTATGCATTAATGACTACTTTCTATCTGGCTCTCTTTCATTCTGTGAATTTTCACACTAACCCTGTCATTTCGACTGGGGTTGAAAGCTTAGCGATGTCTCAACCCAGGTGAATTGACAAATAGGAATAAAATCCCCTGCAGGATGGAAGAGAGGCAGATAGAAAATAGTCATACATTACTAAAGTTTAGTCATTCTGTGACTATCCGTGTTTCTGAGTGTAGAGACCCTTCTAAAGAAGATATAATTTTTGGTTAAGTATCCTCCTGGTAGTTAATTGTTTTTTTTTTTATAAGAGCGAAGATACATCAAGCTCTATTTATTAAGATTTTGAAATATTTTTTTTTTCAATTTCAATTATTTTTATTTTTACCTTAGCGATTACAAATTGTGTTTAGAGGTTAACAATCGAGATATGGAATTCCTTACAACAATGACATAGAACAAATGAGCAAATTTTGTGTTAATGAACGACAAGCAACTATTTGGACCGAGAAGGAAAAGAACAAAAAAAACCTTCGAATTTACTTAGGAAAAAGACAGAAAAGAAAAGCTTAAATCTAATATCACATCAATCTATGCGGCCAGCTCTTGTAAAAGAGGATTTACAGATGACGAACAGCTGTTCATGAATTTGGGCATTAATCTCCGAAACCAATCATCGATCCGCTCAACGCCAGCAAGTCGGTGTACGTCGTCAGTCGGATGGAAAGGGCTCAAATCCAGCGTCAATCTTAAGCAAACGGTTTTGCTTAACTTGGACTTTGTTCCGGTGGGATTGTGCACAGTCATACCAAGCAGGAAAGCCATACGCAACCGTTGGCCTGAGAACAGTTTTGTATAGCAGGATCTTGGTACCAGGGTCCAAACGGGAGCGTCTTTTAACAAGAGGATACAGCATTTTAACGAGCTTATCGCATTTCTGGAGGCAGTTGGTCACGTGACAACCAAACTTTAGCTTCTGATCCAGGGTTATACCAAGATAGCCAACATTTGGTGACCATGGAATGTCCACGCCGTTACAAGACACGTTACTTTGGATTTTGAAATATGAAATATTAGAAATATGGGTCATGTTTCAGATAAGGGGGTGTTTTTTAGGGTGCGGTTTATTTATCAAAAGTTTTCAAAACCAAAAATTCCTATGTTCTTCTGAATTAAAAGTACATTAAAAGAGATACCTAACATTTAGAGGTGGCGCAAACGACATGAAGATGAATTTTCTAGTTATACGAAGCCAGATCCAATTCTTGATTCTTGATATTTTTTAAAAAGCTTCTGAGCTCAAATTTGGCCACAATATGCGTCGTATTGGAGTGCCTCTTGATGTAAAGTTTCAGACAAGAAATTTGACCGAAGAAAACCCCCATGCCATAGTGAATCATGCAAAAGTCCAAGTAGCTCTGCGCCGCAAAGATAACATTCAATGAAGTATACATAACTTTATTATCTCTCAACCAATTTCGAAACTTTTGGTATCATTTCTTTCGAAATTAAATTTACAAAAACATTCTAAAACACCAAATTTTTCTAAAATCAAAACTAGTCTTAGTTAAAAGTAATTCACTCAAAATTTCTCATCAACTTACTATGAAACTCATCTTTGTTTGACCATAAATTCTTCAATACTCAACCGATTCTATACCATTTTACATTCTTTTGAAGTTATTTTAGTTGTTTTCAAACTGTATGTACAACACATTGAAATTGGTTTGGACCAAATTATTTGACCAAAACCTGCTTCTTTAACGAAAAAATACCAAATTTTTCGAATTTTGTCAGTCAATCGTTATTTTTAGAGCTTCAAGTCGTATTTATAAATTTTAGTCTTAGAATAAAAATGTGATTTTTTGGTGAAAAAGCTTAAGTAATCCATAGAAATTTTTTTTCAAAGAAAAATCATGTTTTTGGGTAGTTTTTGTTGAATAACTAAGCTAAAATCATATTTTGGTGAAATTTCTTTTATACACAGTTTTGAAACAATTAAATAAGCTTCAAAAACAGTGTAATAAGATATGGAATCGGTTGAGTATTCATGAAGTTTATGGTCAAACAAAAAAAAATCAGTAAATGAGACTTGAGTATGGTTTTTAGCTAAATTTGATGTTCTACCAAGTTTGCATCAATTTAATTTTGAAGCGATTGGCGCAATTGAGCATAATCATCTGATGTATGACCAGTTCTGGTTGTGTGTTGCTTGGGATGCCAAATGGCTTTACGCCAATAAGATAGAGCCGTATCGCGACGTTTGTTTTGCTTTCAGACTCAAAAGTCTATTGGTTTTTCTACGCGCATTCGTTATTGCCAACTTTCACATATAGCACGAGCAGTATAATGAACATCGAGAAACACAAAAAGCTGTGGAATGAATGTCGTCTACCACGATGACATTTTCATAAATGATTAGTTTTGCATAGCTTTCAGAAATGACTGGTTCTTTTGCTGAATGCAAAGGCTGGCGAATGTCAACGAAAACGTATCGACTACCGTGATTGCTTACACCACTGTTTGTGACACTCAGCCATTTATCTCAGTAATCAGAACAAACGTTTTGATTCGTACTGATGTTTTTGATCCTACAAGAACTCCATGGAGTAGGGGAAGGGGTGGTTTAAATGAACACCTTAAGGAAATCATCTTGTTTCTGATAGAAAAAACGAGGAATTTGTATAGTTCTATCCCACAGCATCAAAAACAGGGATGTTATCTATGGCAGTGACATGAATTCATACTAAAACAGCTGAATTTTCACATATTTTTGTCGCTAGCAAAAAAAAGCTGTAAATGTTCATTTTTACCTGCACTATGTGAGTAAAATGAACAGTTTTTGGTGGTAAAATGAACATCATGCAAAAATCGTGAGCAAAATAAATATTTCTGAAAATTTAAATTAATTCCCATTACCTAGTTTGAAAAACTCAATTTTGAATAAACTTATACAAAATCGGGCTCTTCTGAAGCAAAACACCATTGTGTTATTTTCACACGGCCCGAAAAAAACAAATTTTGTGCTGATTTCTGCTTCATTTTCTCGAAGTTTATGACACACAGTTATGTTTCTTTATTTTTCATGCCTTCTGCAATTATAAATTCATCCCAAGAGCAGGTTTTTAGCATGTGTTAAAATTGCACACCTGACTTATTGGTCAAGGTGTGAATCATATTCAATTTTGTGTAACTTCATTTAAACGTGAACAGCTATTAGAAAACAACTCTAAAGAAGATTGGTAAGAATCTAACTGCCCTGACGTTAGTTTCAAAAAACTTTCAACGAACTTGAAGAATTTCTGTCAAGAATACAATGTCTTGAGATGCTTTCAGCATATATTGTTAAAACTGAATCAGAGTTCTCATCAATCTAAAACTGTCATATGCACGAATTACTTCTAAAACTGTGGCTTTTGAGACGCCTTCATATATCCCAACCAAGTTGTTACCAAGTGTTTCATGCTTTTTTGCACTCTAATGAAGCTGGCGCCCTTGGCTAAGGCCAAACGCACGCTACGGCACTACTGAAGACAAAATACTTCTAAAATCAACTTTTTTGGTACAAAACAATTTTGATCACGATCTAAGGCGTCAGGAAGCACAGTACAATATGTGCAATTTTCACCGATTTGTTTAAAACAAGTCAAAACACGCAGCACACTCCTTCATTAGGGGATAATGGGGGACAGCACAACAGTTAAGCGACGGCTGTCATTTGAATCGTTTGTTGATCCTTTGGCATTCACCGAATTGCCTGCTCCGCCATTCATTCAACTGAGAAGGGGTGGCACACCTAATCTAATCTTTACGTCACAACAGCCAATAAATTGCACACTCGCCTAATGACGGAACCAACAAAACAATCAATGACAAGAACAAGAGCGGCAACACAGAAAAATGAAACGGAACGCAATGCCGCAAAACATTCACTCGTGGAGCACACCGACGACGAAACGAAAACGATTCGGCGAGGTGGTGGTTTGTGAAGGCGCGCACGGACTTAGTTTTGACGACCGATGACTTCGACATCGACGGATCTATTAATAGAGAGCAGCAGCTGTAGTTCTGCCCAAGCAAGCAAGTGCTTCAACTGGAACCAACCAAGAACACGACGGCGACGACGACGCGTTTTGAAAGACGCCAATAATGACGATGCGACGAAATACGAGACAGCGATCCAATCTACCAATACGGTCAACGGTGAACTAGTTGTTGTTTATGATTGTTTGCTCCGTTCAGGAGTCGACAAAAAATCGCCAATAAAACTACACACTGTATGACCTCCTCCAAAACCGGACCGAGCAATCGACCGGCAGCCGAACACCCTTCTCTCTCTGTTCTGTGTAGGCCTATGCATGGGTGCTGGATCTAGGAGGGTAGTAGGTGAACGAGGTTGCTCAGAAGCCGACCCACTGCGTGTCTTGTCTACTAACCGAATGGCGCAAAGTTGTTCCCAGCCATCTGATTCTCGTATGGCTTCAGTGGTGTAGTTGGGAGTAGGGTGAAGTAACCAGACGTCCCGGATTATGCGGGACGAGTCGCCGGATTCAAGCCGTTCCAGTCCCGCATTACCACGCGTCCCGAAAAATGTCCCGGATTTGATCAGTTCATCGGGGTGAACCATTTTGCCATGAAAACGTTTCGCATACGGACATTTGGCATAGCGAGCCGTTTCGCTTAAAGCAGTTTCATGCAGTAACAGGTAGCATTTTCAAGAAGGCATATAATTCTGATGTTACCAAATGTCCATTATGTCCAACATCCGTATGCAAAATGTCCCAACCACCGCATTTCCATTATACTTCTACATTTTTTTATAATTGTGGTTGAAATCTATGCCCACTTTTAAATGAATATTGACACAGAAATGGGAAAAAAATGCTTCATTAACATTGATGTCGCGTAACTTTAATATTTTAGGTTTTTTAAAGTCAAGGCTTGGAAATACTTTGTGATTAAAATGGTGATTTATTCCATAAATTCTTGAAGATCCTGAATAAAGATATAAAGATTATTTATTAAATTATAAAGATGGTAAATACAATTTCAACAAATAAATAAAACGAATTTGCGAATGAAAATTTGCAATTTTGCGGAAGCCGTGAAACCCGCAAAAGTATGGCCATCGACGCAAAATTCATTACATCTGGAGATTTTATATAGCAATTGCAATATTTTTTTTTTATCCAGACCGTTTATTCAATTTTTAATTCGAGATTCCACTGAAAATTATCTTATTGTTTAGGTTGAACTTGTACATTATTGTGGTTTGATCAAAATACATGATAGTTTCATATTAAATTCTATTGAAATATAAACTATTATTTAAAAAAGTGCCATTTTTTAATATTTAAAAAAATGGTCGGCGTTAAGTCAGAGTGGACCAAGTGACATTTTTCATTATTTGAGAAAAATGGGTTTAAAGTCTAACGCTCTGTAATTTTTGAACTCGTCAAAATATTGGTTCAATATTTCTACCCATCTTACTTGTTACTTTCAAACTATATAATGTGAAGTGATAATCATGAAAAATCATAAATACGAACCTCTTATAGAACGATTTTATGATGGACTATGTGTACTTGGTCCACTCTGACTGAACTAAAGACCACCGTTCAGTGAGTTGGTTCACTCTGACTGAACAATTTGTAGGAAAATAACAATCATTCCAATGCTTGCATTGTCAAACTGGTGCATATCTCTAAGATAAGCAGATTATCAAGACCCTTCGACACCAGTATAGTAAATTCTTCAATAATCCAGATCGTCAATACCGAAATCAGTGTCATTACGATAGCTTGAAAATTAAGGTTTTTGCAGGGTCAGGGTATTGAAGGCCAGAAATATTCAAATATATGTTCAATCAGAATGGACCAAATGAAAATCTTGAGTAGCTGACCATAACATACTGGTCAAATAAGCGGTTCTAGCACATTCCATACATACACCATAGAACTACCATAAACTTCTATCGGACCCAGAAATTGACTCAATATAGGCAATAATCAATCAGGTTTATTGCTTTTCACCACTTGGTCCACTCTGTCTGCACAGAAATTGTTGCAATTTCTGACCACCCATCCAAATGAGGTAAATGGTCGAAAATCAAAATCAAATGCATCGAATAAGTAATATTTATAATTTTCAATTAATCGATAAAAAAGAAGAATCATTCTATGTTAAAAAATCTGACAAATCTCTTGTAATGTTTTTTATTTCCTCACATTCCTCAGCGCGCTGATCATTTTCGCTGATATGGTAATAAGCACGTGGTCCACTCTGACTGCACATTTATAGATTTTTATTGATCATCCAAAGTAAGTTGTTACATATCTTTCGCAGTTTACAGCATTCATCAAAATCTGATCAAAGTGAAACGGAGGTAAGGTAATTTCGCATCTAATGAGAGAATAATCCAGTTTCCCAAGTTTTGTACTTGGTCCCCTCTGACTTAACGCCGACCAAATATTCACCGAAAACATGCATTATTGTGCAAAAATTTGGCAAACATATGGACCACAGCAAAGTCAAAAAATTTGTTTTGTATACGCCTTAGCCGGGAAATGTCAAAGTTCATGCTGCAAGTTTTCATTGTCCCTAATTATAAAGATGTTTAGGACTTCGGCAAAGCTCATTACCATCCTAAATATGGAAATTATCCATAATCATGCCTGCCACATTTCTAAAAATTCAGAAACCACAATTTTGTATTTTGTAATTTTCTATGAATTTCCATAAAAAACTGCCAATTTGATGATAAGATTTCTAGTCATGTGGTAACGTCGGTGGCTATCAGGTAAAGAGTCTTGCTGTTCCCTGCCACGGGCTGCATTTTGTTCCGCTCCAGAGGTTTTCAGATCGTGCTCCCCGGAGCACTTGGTGCTCCGCGAAGCAGTGCCAGGTGCTCCGTGAAGCTTTTGAAATTTCTAGATCTGCCCTTAAAATTCTCAACTTTTGCTCTAAAATACACTATAAATTATGGCAAGAAAACATAATAAACTGCACAACACTTTGAATTTTTAAGAGAACAAACAATTATTTCTGCTGAAAATGGTTTCAATCCGGTAACTCGTTGGGTTGTGAGCTATCGTTCAGGCTTTCAGCTAGGAGCGCTGTTTGGCTCTAGGTTTTGTGCTTTTTGAAAAAGTTTTGCTATTCATCTACACCTTTAAGTTATTATCGACGTTATAGTTGATAATCAAATACAGTTTTCTACGAATTTTTGACAAAACCCGAAATTTTCAGTCCAAATAAAACATTTGCCATGTTGTTCTAATAAAGAACATTAAAAGATTAGAAATTTATAAAATAGTAGATATCAGGCCTAGAATATAATCTTGTTTTGAAATATTTGGTGGAAAACCCGTACACAATTTCATGCGAATGCCAAATTTACACAATATAAGCTAGACATGAAGAAGCTCCCTAAACCTTAAAACTGGAACCAAGAAAATAAAATCATGAATAAATATTAATGATCACAGCAAACTTTGTCTTGCCATCAAGTAGACTGTTGGAAAATGGCATGCAGTCTCCCATACAAAATGACAGATGTGTTTTCTCCACTTTCTCGATTATTCTTTTTTACGCATGAACATATCGGAGTCCTGGACGACTGCAACAGGTAAAGAATTATGCAAACCCGTTAGATGAGAGATAGATAGGTGTAATAAGCACAAGTCTTCTTTCATGATTTTTGTTGGGCCGATATCTGTGTGTCGATTTTTTTGTATTTCAAACGGAGTCACGATATCTAACAGGTGCTCCACGCTTATACTGACTAGTGACTACACATATCAATGATTGCTATTCCGTGATTGACCGAAGTCAGTGAAAATGCACAAAGAATCAACTAGAAGTTCGGCTGAGAATGGCCATAATCTTCTTCAGTGTGAATAATTCAGTGCCTCTATTTATACAGGGTCAATAACGGCGTCGGCCACGTCCTTGCAGTCAGGTGGGATTGAGGGAAGGAATGTTAGTGTGTAACCTTTGATATTTGGAGACCGTGTTTGCCTCTGCATCTCCACAAAGGTTACTGGGAGGGATGTTAATGGGGAGGATCGTTGGGTCACATAATTCACATTGATAAGCGATAAGACCATGATAAATAATTATTTGTAAGATATAAACATGCTTATATGTAAATATAATAGTTCCATTTGAAATGAACAATTTATATGCAGAGGAAAATTATGCCGACACATGAGGTGACGAAACATTCAAAGTTTGTTGAACAAATACATAAATGTAACATTCCTAACACACTTATTCTTATGCCGGCACTCACAGTGACGAACCATTCATAGTTTGTTGAAAATATATATTTTTACGATTAAATGTGCAGTCATACATACCTTATAGATTAGAAATAGTGGCATGAAACGAGCTCACTAATTGATCCGTCATCGTTGACTGAGCAGCAACAATCCACTTTCAGCTTTACTCGTTTGCTCGGCTATATAAAAGCACTCAGAGAAAATAGGCGCGCGACCCGATATCCTGCCCTCATTGCCCGACCCGCAGGAGCAAGCGTCAAGGTCTAAAGATCAAACACTACTCTGTTAATCACAAATTATAAATCATGTAAATCATCATAAATCATCATAAGTCCTAACTAAGCTAAGTTTGGATTATATATTGGAATGGTAGCCTTTAGACCTAATGAATCCACTTGGACATGTTTTGTTTTCCTGGAACAACTTTTGAGTCATGTTTTCGCTGGTAGATTTAATTGTTTAAGCTCAAAAACTGTTTGAAAAGCCTAGCTAGAATATCTGAAATTAATACCTCCATGAAGTATCATAGATCTTGTAACCGTTCGGTTGGCTCCACCAAAAGGTTTATTCCTTCTATTTCCTTAATGAGACCTTTTCAAATGTTGAACTTTCACACTCGCTGGTCGACGAAAATGTCATGAGTGAGTGCGTGTTCCCATTTCATAACCGTACCAAGTAGACAAGATGTGATATACATTCGAGCAGTTTGAGTTCGGGCAAAATAATCACAGCCCTGTTAGCCTTGTTTTCACACACAGAGGGTGCTGAATATAACAGGATGTGCAAACATGAAAGCATAAAACATAGATGTCAAATACACAATTATGCGAAACGGCATTCTATATAAGAAGCCGTTTTACAGAAATTCGGTCTCTTTTAACAAATAGTTATCCAAGAAGGAAGTAGAGTGCGCGCGCGTGTAAATAGTATATTTAATGGTCA
>NW_018735702.1:0-24312 GCF_002204515.2 Aedes aegypti | reverse complement strand
CAGTGTGTTGGGTAAAATTTCTTCGGCAAAATTCTCTGTCAGGATACCACTCAATCTGAGCTAGGATTATTTTTGAATCTGGGACGTAGGGTTCTTAGAACAGTGATCTTTCAAAATCTTTAGCAGGCATTTTTTTTTCTGCAAAAATTGTGTAAAGATAACGCTAAAATATCTTTAGCACAATTTTTGCAGAATTCTGATTAAAGAATATTCATTAAATTCTGAGATGAATTTAAGGACTAAAAACAGAATGGCAAATACTACTGTAGAATAAAACGTGATATTAAGTTGTTCTGAGATTTTATTTTCCATAAATTTGTTGAATAATAAGTCCCTTTTTTTGAGCATCAACACTTCAGTAGTCGCGCTGTTGTATTTTTGACTAGTCGAAAAACATCGCTTTACCGCATCAAGTATGGTGCGGTTTCGTCGGTTGCAAACACGTGACAAACTGGAAGGTTAGCTTAAATTCATGCTTGTGCTTAGATTAAAACGAATGTAACATGATCGGTTTCCCTTCACTCTTCGGTAAATAAGGTAACAAGATCAGTGAATCATTGTCAATCAAACACGCAAACACTAATGGCATTGTTCTTCTCTTTATCCTTGTTGGAACAAATATCATTCCGCAACAACTAGTTTATCACCAACTTGAACAGAATATGGCAATGAGCGCTAACGCGTTGCGCTTTTCATTGAAATTTTCGAGATCGTTTCTTCATCTTGCCCAAACATTAACATATTATATCGAACAGCATCCTTGGACAATTTGATTTTAATGTTTAAAATAGCCGGTCTTATCACGAGTTGAATGAGCTTGCAGATGTGCCCCCTGTGTTATCATTGACCATTTTTCCTTTGATCATTTCGCCTCCGCAAAAAGTTGGACCCTACCGGTTGTGAGCGCGCTTGCTTTGTCGTTGTTTTCGTCTGTTTTGACTGCATTTGATTCTTGTTCGTGACAATATGCAGTTTTTTGGCCTGTTTCTATCTCATGGCAAACATTGATACAAAAAAAAACGCCTCTTGTCACCTTAAATCACAAAGAGGGATCGATGGAGGGAAATTATCATGCTCAATTCGCCCTATTTCTAGCCACCTGCCACTGATGAAAAGTGGGAATCTCTTTCTGCTAGCACTGGAACAAAAACCCAACCCTGTTCCCCGCGTCGCTGGTTTACGTCGCACTCTGTCGTGCTCCGAGTCCAGCACGCCAAGTGATTCGTGACCGTTGCTCGGCGCTGTTTCCGAGTTCATTCTGGACACACTTTTGCGGGCCAGGAGTCGACACGTTCGTTCGAGCCCTTCTTCAGCCCGCCCCGCAACTACCTCCATCATCAACCGCTTGGTGTCTTCCTGCTCCTGGTCTTGTGAAGCGTGCTCGCGTTCCCTTTGGCCCCCAGCGTCTTTGCCCCGCCTCTGTTTCACCCCTGTCGATGTTGCCCTTGACATGTTTGTCCCGGGCTTGTGTGGTTTTGGGGCCCCTAAGAAAACGTAAAAACTATGTCCAAGAATTTATTGAAAATTTTGCCAAGGATTTGGCGTGAATCTCTTTCAAGATTTCCAGAAACTAAGCCCACAATTATAAGAGAACAAGATCTTTTGTTTCAGAAAGATAATGTGAAGCATTTTCGCGATACGATGTTTGATAGTGATAGAAATTCAGTTTTGTCTATAATCTGATAAGATTCATGAAAAAGCGCCACCTAGCGATCAAATTCAAAATTAAATGAGGATCCATCAGATAGCGTCCCACCTTCAGCACAACTTTATTAAAACCCCAAGTTTTGAAATTATCTGGATTGTGAGATACACTGACTTCAAATTGTAGTATACTTGAACTCAAAGGTTAGCACTGTTTTGGACAATCTATCAATGAAAATTTAGTATGTATTTTACTGCAAACATAAGTTTATGCCTGGTTCAAAGTATGCCTGTCGTAAAATAATCGATATTTTGTGTTTCGGCCTCCTCAAAATCTAAAGTTTTCAAAATCATTTGTTAACATTTTTTAAAGACTTCTCGTACCATAGAGTAACTAGTTCCTAAAATTTTGGATTGATCATATTTGTGTTAAATTTTTGATAGCATCGTAAGTGTGGAAAAGTCAGCAACAGTTTTTTTTTCTTTCTTTCTTTATTATTGAGACTTTCAGCCCTAGGCTGGTTTATCTCATAGTAAGCAACAGTTGTATCTTAATGAAATCAAAACCGAATTGAGCTCATTTTGAAACGTAGTCATAAGCCTTTGATTTGATATGGTAACTACTCAATTTTTAACGTATTGAATTGTTATTTGTAACAAAAATGTTTTTTTTATAATCTTCTTTCAAAATTTTGGTTTGAACAGAGTTTAAAACTGTTCGTATTATGTTAAATGTTTCAGGAAAATGAGTCAGAATCAACAAATAATCCAAACTTTGAAACGTAATATAGAGTAAAGTGGGGCAAGAGTTTCTTTTTAAGATTTCTAGCCCAATTCAATACAAATGTTGTTCGGTTACAAATGGTGGTTCGAATGCTATTCAAGTAAGAGATTGTCACTCCAAATATCACAAAAATCGGTTAAGATTTGGAATAGTTACGGTTTTTTGTAGTTTTTTAACGAGGAAATTGATATTCAAGGTCAAAATTTCATTGCATGAAGAAAGTAAATTAAAAGAAATCTTATTTCATTTTTTATGTAAGAGCGTTTCTAGACTTACAATAGAGATGTCTTGAAAAGTAACAATTCTTGCTTGACTACCATTTTTGGCCCACTTGCCTCACCGGTGGGGCAAAAGTTCGTTTAAGACAATTAAAATTAAAATTGTTATAATGAAAAATTGGTAAATATTTTGATACAAGTTTGTTCAGCAAAATTGTAGCCAACATGTTGATGGTACAAAAAAGAAATAAAAGAAATTGTGTGGTATTAATTCCATTCCAATTGCTATTGATTTTCTGAAAAAAAAATGATTATAGCACTAAGGTCAAACTTTTGGCCCACCTTGCTCTTTTTTTCTTGCCCCTCTTTGCCTCTAGACGTGAAAATTGCATTATCTGCATCCTGTTTCATTGCTCGTTTAAAATGACTAAAAGTAATATGAATTTGTATCTCTAGCCAAGATTTATGTTTAGTTCTTTTGCATTACAATCACATTCTTAGTAATAATTAGTTTAATAGTAAATAATTATATATTTTTTTAGATTGACTCATACCAAATCTAACCGATATCCTAAATTATTTTTTTGTGCAAACTCAAGAAAAACTGTGTAAAAGTTTTTAAAAAGGTATTTTTCCTTTTCCACGTTTAAACTTGTGTCATTTTTAACTTATAACAATCACCTTATTCAATCTGAAGAATCAAACAGCCGTTCACTAATGCAGGATGACACTAGATAAATGATAAAATTTATAGTACATAGTGCAGCATTTTAGATGTGTGCACTTGAAACAGCGTGATATTGTTTCATCAATCAAATTCTGTCATTTAAAATTTCTAACTCAGCTGTTTAAGTGATTCTAATTTGCATCAGGTGAAAAAGAAAACAATTCCGACACTTACCGGAGTGCCAAACAAGCTCAGTTTGTCTTTGCACTTATGCTCGAGTGCAAAATGCCTCACATCGCAACATGCAAATTCAATAAAGAGCACACAGGTTACGGCCCGAATGCAGCTACAAATGGGCCAAAAGCTCATCAATGATGCACATACCAAATGAGAAAAGTCCGACATTCGCCAGAAGAATTGCTGAAACAAACCCCGGGCCACATTCGACATTTCGCTTTTCCATCCCGGCAAACGCCCACTTCATTGTCTTATCTGTCAAGCCGAGCAGCCAGCATGACAATATGGTTCACGCAAAACCTGACCCGTTGGGAAACATTGGTTTTGTGGCACCTTTCTCAAGCTTGAGGACACATATGTAGATCAACCTATACTAATGTGCAAAAACCACTGGAACTGGAGCGGCATGTTTTCCGATCAAATGAAGGACTTTCGTAGGAAAACTTTGTTTTGTGTTCCGTCCGCCCAGATGTTTTGCGATGGTCGATACCGGGAGGATCTATGAAGCAGTGTTCCCAGAAATGTTAGAGGTCGATACCAACACAGGTTCTCCTTGATTGGAAGATAATTTTTATCATGTTATTATTGGGTTATCATGAATGTTTAGATTTATATTTACAATTACACACAAATTTCACAATATAGTCCAGAAATGTTGGGCATGAGCATAGATAACCGAACAATTCGTAGTTGCTACTCCGCTAATATTGATACCTACCGTGAATGCCGTGGAGTCAATGACGACATTTATATTCAAGTGTGGTATCGAGTTATGTGGTTTTCTTATTGCGCAAATCTGTAAGTAAAACATACAACTTTCACGTGTGGATTTTTTCAGTGTTCAGTGTATACCATGTCTTTATGGCTCTTCAGTATGCAATTCAACGGCTTTTCCAAGGAACGAATAAACTTCTGTTGACGATCAGTACCGTAAAACGGGGTAACTTTGATAGTTTTTTCGAAGAAAACTTGAATATGCTGTTCCAAAGAATTATAACTTATATTTTTTAAAACAAGTACTGGCATCTTAGCTTTTGATTGTAGTTGATAGATTGCTAAAAGATTTATTTTAAATGGATTTATATTTTTTTAAATAATCGAAAGTCCGTTTACTGTTTTGGGATTACCGTAATCCGGGGTATCATTGATCAGCGGGATAACATTGATCGGAATGACTCATTTCGTAAAAAGTTCGTATCATCAATTATTGATGGAACATTTCCAAATCATGAACGATGCTTCTTTTTCTTATATTCATGAACTAATGAAAGTGAACATTTTTGCGAAAATTGCTTTTACCTTACGCGTAAATTTTGTAACTTTTCGACACTATGATGTCAATGGGTAAGGATGACACTACCGAAGATTCATGTCTCACATACGTTCTGCAAACGATATAAGCAAGGAAAATGCGGTTCTTACTAAAAATGGCATTCCGTTGTCAAAACTTTCATAAGTATGCTCAATTAGGCAACATTAACGAATTACTGGTAAAAACATAGAATTCCCTTAGGAAATTGCCTACCTTTAGGCGTATTCCGTGATTCGAGGTGTTTTTAATTTTGAAATAACTCAAAAAGTAAATGACTTGTAAGCGTTTGGCCTTCATATTCGGCTTCGGGGGACATGATTTAAGTAAGTACCGACATTTTCAATATTACCGAACGTTAATTAATGAATTAATTAATTAGTGATCAATGTTACCTTATACCAGCTAAACAAAAAAATCGCTTAAAACATTTTTTAAACATCCTTAAATTCTTTAAAAAAAAAAATACAATATATAATCACGAACCATGGATGGCAGTACTTGTTTTAAAATTATAAAACTTGCAACATTTGCGTTTTCAAACGAAATATTCAAGAAATATTAAAAAAATGATCAATGTTACCCCGGATTACGGTACTTTGATAATGGAGATTAAATCTAACTGAATTATATGAATAACCTAACATTTATAGAGCGTTGCATACCTCTAGGCGTTTAACGTTAAATGGAAATTTTTGACTTAGATTGCAGAACCTGTTCCAGTTTGAAAAAAGTAAGAGGTTGTTTCCGAGATACAACCGCCAAGTTGACGTTGGATAACGTTAGCTTCATCTATTTCCTGGCTCGAGACCGGCACAAACTTATGAGAGATTTCTACTGATAAAAATCCAATCAATTTTCATATTATTTGTTGCATGTCAATTCCGTCCTATTGTGGACATTGTGTGTTAGCACAGAAAATCTGTCGTGTAAGTTTGGTTCGGATAACACTTCAACACCGATAGACCGTTATACTCGAAGAAGTTCCGCACCATGAAGAACTTTTTCTGCTTCGTAGTGGTATCCGGAGAAATGTAGAGACAAATCTGCGATTCCAGAGCTCGGCCGTCATGGTCCTGCAGGAAGCGAATGGCCTATCTGATCGGTTTGTTTAGGATTACCAACCTGTGCGCGATCCAAGCCAAGCGTGTCAGCATCATACCGAAGGACATCCAACTGACTCGTCGTATCCGTGGAGAACGCGCTTAAATTGAATTGCAGCACAATTTCCAACAAAACGGGTCATTCGATGTAAAAGAGTTACAACCAGAGACACTTCATCTATAACTATTAATTGATTTATTAATTTATTTATCAATTATATTGTTGGTTGATTAGTTTTCTAGTTAGCTGTTGCTGATTAGTTTTAGCTCTTTGTTTGACAAATTGATACTCTGATCGCTCTAGCATGCATTTGCATGTAGGTAGCGACGATGACAACGGAATTTTTCAAAGTACAGTCACCCCACAATTATGGATAGCACACAGGTATGGATCAGAGTTGGAATAAAACGGGAATATCTCATCAAATACAGGTGCAATTTAGCAGAACACATTTTACCTACGTTAACCATAAATCTGTACAGCATCGTAATCAATCATAATATGCTTAAGTATATTTTTTCCGTCCGTATGAAATAAAATGTCAACCGTATTCCCAGAAGCGTTGATTCATATCTTTGGGGCATTGAAACCCATACCACAGTTATGAATCAAAGATAAGACGATTCCGAAAGAAACGCCAAAACGTATGCTTTCACTAACACACCATTCGTTTACTTCGCAGATAAATTGCTGTTATAGTGTTTTGATCCATAATATGAGTCGATTTGATCCATAAGGGGCCGTCCACAAATGACGTAGCATTTTTTTCTGATTTTTTACACCCCCCTCTCCCCTCGTAGCATTTCGTCACAAACGCTGAAACCCCTCCTAGGAAAATACGTAGCATATCATGCACACCCCCCCCTTCAGTTTTTAATTTGTTTTCCTCAGTGGTTGTGGTAAAACGAAACATTAATATCCAGAATTTTAAATTTTGATATTAATTACTGACTGAAATGTCAGGATAATCTGACGAATGATAGTTTGATTTACCGTTGCGCTTAAAAATCATTTGGAAAACAGATTAAACTAACTTATTTTCTGTTTAATTTACATAATTTGGTTAAATTTGATTTGTAGTACTTTTGATATTGTTTAAACCTTAAACTAGTTCAGATTGATAAATTTAACAGCAATGAGTAATAGTTCAAAATATATTAAAAAGAAATTTTGCTATATTAGAGGATTTTCTTTAAATTTTTCGTGGTTCAGAAACAGATTTCAGTGAATATGATCAACAAAATACCTCAATGTGTTAAGGATTTCCGTAATTATTCGCTAAATTCAAATCCATTCAGCAAACTAGATAGAGAAAAAATAACAATTGTAATATTTAAAATTGGGGCCTTCCTTAGCCGAGTGGTCAGAGTCCGCAGCTACAAAGCAAAGCCATGCTGAAGGTGTCTGGGTTCGATTCCCGGTCGATCCAGGATCTTTTCGTAATGGAAATTTCCTTGACTTCCCTTGGCATAGAGTATAATCGTACCTGCCACACGATATACGAATGCAAAAATGGCAAGATTGGCAAAGAAAGCTCTCAGTTAATTACAGTGGAAGTGCTCATAAGAATACAAAGCTGAGAAGCAGGCTCTGTCCCAGTGAGGACGTTAATGCCAAAAAGAAGAAAAAGAAGAATATTAAAAATTAGCGATTTCAATACAATCAACTTTATTGGTATTTCAACCAAACTTCATCATAGAAATATTCATACACAAATAACACAAATTAATTCAAATAAATTCAAGTGCACCATCTTTATTGGGAGAATTTGTAAAGAAATACTGGAATAAATTTGTAATTAACATCCTAAAAGAAATGCATGAAAATCCTGAACATAATGGAAAAAGAGGATTCTGGTAGTCTTAAGAAGATTATCCAGATTATTATTATCCAGGCTGTTCCATCAAGATCATTGATATTTAAAAACATACTCGTTTTAAAAATAATATGATATTTTGATGGCTACAGCTTAGAATCACGCCATACTGTAGAGCTTATATTGATCGGTTTCGGGTGCTTCTTATCTGTTTACCCCATCGTTTTGGGTTCCCAGGTCCTCTTAATTATCTCAGTGGTAACGAACAACATCCTCGATCCATAAATCAAATAAAGAAGGGTGCAAAACGAATCACCAATTTATTTACCACCCCGAAATGTATGACGTTATAAAAACTATGAGTATTCGGAGAAAAGTAGCACACAAGTACAGAAATTCTTACGCAGATTTACGAACGATCTAGGTCCTCTAGGTACAAAATGAAAAATGACCCTTAGTTGATCCATAACTGTGGGGTCACTGTAAGTAAAGTTTGTAAGGATGCTTAAAATATATCCCCGAGCCCGATTTCATCTTCTAAACTGGTACCAATTAGCTCATACGGTTGAAATAATTAAATTTCTGTTGGATATCAGGTTTTTCCTTAAGAAATTGCCTACATCTAGGCGTTTTTATCACAATTATAGAAATTAACTATTCATTATTTCTTTACATATTGCATTATTAAGCATTTTGCAAGAATATTCGAATTCAGGGAGCTCATATTCATTATGTAGAGTCGTTTCAAAAAATAACAATAATCGCATTGACAAGTGATCAATTTCACCCCGAAATGGGATTTCCCGATTTTCTATTTAAGGGATGATTTTTAGCACTAAAACCACATTTGTTATAACATTTTGGCACATGAGCCAAAGAGGTTGACCGTCGTACTTGTATTCAGTTGTTTGGCATTTTCAACATGATTGAAAACAGACACGAAAAACCATGAAAAATGATCAATTTCACTCGAAATTACGGCACATGTAAACTTCAAAACGTCAAAACCTTATAACAGCAAGAAAAATGTGCTTTTCTATGAAAAATAAGACATGCCTCGATATTTACCTATTTTTCAATAGTTTAGTCATGAAAATCAATAGTTTTCATTATTTGAGTAGATTCGTAGAAAGATTTGCAATCGATTGGTGCAAGAATCTTGAAAATTTATGCGGGCGTTAGTAAGTTATTAACAGTCAAAATCTAACCACTTTTCGTGACGCGAGCGATTTTTCGTTTTTCGAAATTGTACCCCAGTATGTTGCCGTAAGACGTTATCCAACGTCAAAAAATGCTACGTCATTTGTGGACGGCCCCTTATGGATCAAATCGACTCATATTATGGATCAAAACACTATAACAGCAATTTATCTGCGAAGTAAACGAATGGTGTGTTAGTGAAAGCATACGTTTTGGCGTTTCTTTCGGAATCGTCTTATCTTTGATTCATAACTGTGGTATGGGTTTCAATGCCCCAAAGATATGAATCAACGCTTCTGGGAATACGGTTGACATTTTATTTCATACGGACGGAAAAAATATACTTAAGCATATTATGATTGATTACGATGCTGTACAGATTTATGGTTAACGTAGGTAAAATGTGTTCTGCTAAATTGCACCTGTATTTGATGAGATATTCCCGTTTTATTCCAACTCTGATCCATACCTGTGTGCTATCCATAATTGTGGGGTGACTGTACTTTGAAAAATTCCGTTGTCATCGTCGCTACCTACATGCAAATGCATGCTAGAGCGATCAGAGTATCAATTTGTCAAACAAAGAGCTAAAACTAATCAGCAACAGCTAACTAGAAAACTAATCAACCAACAATATAATTGATAAATAAATTAATAAATCAATTAATAGTTATAGATGAAGTGTCTCTGGTTGTAACTCTTTTACATCGAATGACCCGTTTTGTTGGAAATTGTGCTGCAATTCAATTTAAGCGCGTTCTCCACGGATACGACGAGTCAGTTGGATGTCCTTCGGTATGATGCTGACACGCTTGGCTTGGATCGCGCACAGGTTGGTAATCCTAAACAAACCGATCAGATAGGCCATTCGCTTCCTGCAGGACCATGACGGCCGAGCTCTGGAATCGCAGATTTGTCTCTACATTTCTCCGGATACCACTACGAAGCAGAAAAAGTTCTTCATGGTGCGGAACTTCTTCGAGTATAACGGTCTATCGGTGTTGAAGTGTTATCCGAACCAAACTTACACGACAGATTTTCTGTGCTAACACACAATGTCCACAATAGGACGGAATTGACATGCAACAAATAATATGAAAATTGATTGGATTTTTATCAGTAGAAATCTCTCATAAGTTTGTGCCGGTCTCGAGCCAGGAAATAGATGAAGCTAACGTTATCCAACGTCAACTTGGCGGTTGTATCTCGGAAACAACCTCTTACTTTTTCTTTCATATAACGACTATGAAAATCAATGAAAATCATGTTTTCCTACACATTTCAGCCCATACAAAATGTATGGGAAAAATTACACCGATGGAATATTTTGAAACCTTCCGATTATGAAAATATAACCCAAATACTGAACTCTAGCGGAAAAAAATCCGAGGTAAATTCGATTTGCATAATCTGCTGGTTTAGACATAGCGAGTGAAGTGTCATACTTATGATCTTTGCTTTTGCATTCGTTTTGCCTTATTAATTTACAGATATTATCTTATTTCGTTTAGTATGTGATGGTTCCCGCACCCCGTTTTACGGTATTCCATTTTCGATCTCTTCTACAGGAATCAGTAGTAGAAAATAGTACTGAAAAGTACTAGTTTTGTAGCACTGAGAAGTACTGTTTTATTGCTTTAGGTAGTTCTAAAAACTTCCAGGAGCAGAGAGCCGCACAGCACGAAGGTACGATGCGCACTGATAATTCGTACTGCGTTTCTATACTTTTCAAGGTCTTTTGCTTAGGTGGCCCATACTGATCCTATCGACCCTACTATTCTACTGTAGGTATACCATGTCTTTATTGCTCTTCAGTATGCAATTCTACGGCTTTTCCAAGGAACAAATAAACTTCAGTTGACGATCGGTATCAAATTTTCAATTTTTTTGTTTGAGTTCAAACCAACATACTAAATCACATTTTATGAAAATAGAGCTGTGGCTGTAGCACAGTGGGGATTCGCTCGTTGGGGCTCCGCTGCATGGAATGACTCGATGGTTGGAAAAAAAATCCAACTAAAAGGTACTCGAATATTAAGACTTTGACATCTAAGGATAATATGTGCATTTCATGACGATTTGCTCTCCACATGCGTGAGTATGGAGCATTTTCACCAGCTGTCAGTTGTTCTAACTAACGGGTCGGATTCGCTAATTAGAAGGCGTCCGGTTACAACCAGTGAATCCCCGCGGCATTTCAATATATCTCGCCAATTTTCATATACTTTTTAATTTCCTTTTTTATGTGATCTTCCCGTTTGAAATCTTAGAAATCCAGCACGTTACTTTCTCTGCAGTGCTTTTCATGCTTTTCTATCTATAAAATCCTTCAAAACAAAACACTTGCAAAACGTTTTTCTTGGTTGGGATTTTGATTAGAAAAAAAAATCCTTTTTTGCTGACCCAACTAAAAATATTTGATAATAAGAGCGCAGAAATGTTCCGACCGTTGTCTATTTTGTCGTTATCCAAAACAAACCCTCTTGCAAGCCTACTAGGAAAAAATTTCCTTGAGAAGTGTTCCCAGAATTAGAAACCTCAATAAAATTTTGCAATTGTACTTTAGGAAAAACAAATTCCCATAAGTTTTTATTGTGTCATGTTTTCTGGACATTTTCAGGACCTACACAATATGGGCTGTAGGATTGTAGGTATCAGTGAAAATAATATTTTTAGAATTATGGGAGCAAGCATTATTTCATCCGCGATGAACAGCTTGTACTTTCCATAGTAATTTTCATACAAAATTCAAATAGCGTGTGCACGGTCAAATTGAAAGCAAATAAATTGAATTTTTCAGAATATCATTAGAACCCCAAAAGGCATCGTTTAAACATAAGAGAGCATCAATTATTAAATTTTCATCAGTCTAATGTACAACTTTGAATTGAGAATGTTAATCAAAAGCAGAGAACATCAACTCGAAACTGGCGACAAAATTGCGCCAACGCAAAATGCGAAGAGCACAAGTCTTGAGAACCAAACAGCGCTCCGCGTTTAAAAATTATCCGATTGGATACCACCAGCAAGCAATTAGTTTGATAGATTTTCAACGCTAAGGTGATTATAAAACAAAGCCAAACTTCGAATTTTCAAGTGCACAAGACGAGAGTATCTGACAACAAATCGCGTTGAAAACCAATCAACTTACTTGCTTACTGGTAGTGACCAATGGGATAGATTTTCAACGCGGAGCGCTTTTTGGTTCTCAAGTCTTGTGCTCTTGAAAATTTGAGTTGTGGCTTCGTTTTATAATCACCCTAAAGGTTGTCAGATTCTCCAGACTTGTGCACTTTAAAATTCAAACTTTGGCTTCGTTTTATAAAGATCCGCACTACCTACATGAAAATCACGTAGGACAATGATATGAAACCTTGTTAAGCACATGGTCAAATTGCCTGTAAGTTTTGTCGCCCCACAGTTCTGGACGAAGATTTCAAAAGGGCACATCGACATTGGTAAACATTGACTTTGCAAGACGCTGTTGAGTCCAATTCAACTCGATCACGCTCACCAATACCACTATCAGGAAGAACTAGCATCGAACTTTAGGATACTAGTGTTAGTTTGCGTAGGCGGGCAAAAAAGTTTCAACAGCAACGTTATTGAAAAAAGGCTCAAAACCTCTTGAGCCCTTTTCAAATGTTTGTCCAGAGTTATGTATAGCACACAGCTATGGATCAGAGTTTCAAATCTGTGCAAAGTTGCAATTAAGCTGAATACATTTTACTTTCGTAAACTATAAACCCATATGCAATCAATCGTCATATGAAGGGTTGAATCCTATAAATCAAAGATAAGACGATTCCGGAAGAAACGCCAAAACGTATGCTTTCACTAACACACCTTTGGTTTACCTTGCAGATAAACTGCTGTTGTAGTGTTCTGATCAGGTTTGGGAAAAATCTCGAAATTTACTCTACAGTAGCCAAGCAAAGCAAGTCACAGTCAGCGGAGCCAGTGAAACTCACGCCCATCGCTGCTGTAGGCAAAAAGCCCTGAAAATTGCATGAATTCTGTTGCTAAAGGCAATCCAAAATTACTGTAGAAAAATGTTCTGTGCTGGGAAGAGCCACGTGATTTTCTCGAAATTCAAGCCTACTACTATTACCATTCCCCGCACTGGTTCTGATCTGATCCATAATGTGAGTCCCACAATAGGGTTCCAAACATTTTAGAATCAATCTTGTTTTATTTAATAATAAACCAAGCGTGTTATTGACAAAATTTCCTACTCAAATAACAGCTAAAGCAAATAAATTTCAGTTTCGAAAAATGGGTCAACATTTCTTTATTGACACTTTGTACATCCTTGACGTTTACTTTGGCCACTAAACTCATGGAAAACAAAATTCACCCAAAACATGAGTTTGAATCAAATGGTGTGGACTTGAACCAACAAGTGTAAAATATTTAGGAAATGAGTAAATATGTATGTCCGGCCTACGCTTAAAATTAAATTTGCAAGAGCACAAAGTTGGAGAACCTGACAAATGTTTACACCAGGAGGGATGCCGAGTCAATTTTTCAAAAATCTGGAAGATTTTGAAAATTTGTCTGGAAAAGTCTGGATCTCCTATATCGTACATGGAGAACCTTACTTATTATTTACAAAACCTTACAAATCCCTTGCACATTTTATCAGGAACTTCCAGATTTTTGTAAAATGGGGCCTCAACAATCTGGAATATTCCAGACAAATCTGGAAGGTTGGCAACGCTGGTGGCCAGTGAATATCTGATTTCAAATTCCCTCATAATGATTAAATTCAAGTTATTTCTGAAAAATATTCACACAAGAACAAGAATTCTTTGCTAGAAATTTTCTAATTACCTATTTTAAAAGTTCTACTTGGTCACTTAAGTGACTAACATTGACTTGAATTTTTTGTCTGAAACCTTGCAATAAGAAGCAGTTCAATACGACGCACATTGAATATGAGCTCAGTAGCTTTTGAAAAACAACTGGTGAAATTAATCAAAAGTGCCAATAATAGGAACTGGTTCCCTACCTGACTGATTTAAAAAATTCATTTATTATTTTTTCATTAATTATAGCTGCTTGAAATACGTTTGGATAAAATCAGCTTATCATACTTGAGATCCTTAAACAAGTGTCAAGCAAATTATTTTTCCTGTTGCAAGGACATGGCCAAGGTATTCATAGGCCGTACACCAAAATGAAGCATTTTCCAGATAGTCATTGAAATTCCAGTATATTTCCGGGTTTCTCCCGGTGATATAAAATTTCCAGATATTTCCATGTTTTCCCGATTTCCCGGTTCGCTGGTCACCCTGTTACGCTTAAAATGTAATCGATTGGGATCGGCTTAGGGTTTTAGGAGGAAAGACGAAACTTACGCCTTCAATTGTAATTTTACATAATAATTGTGTTCTACAAAGTTGCTCCTATTAAAAAATAACAATTTTTGATCGGTGCGAAAATTAGAGTGGCCCTCTTAGAATAAAATAATTATAAAAACTTTTTATTTGGAGAAATAATGGTATAGTTTGTTGTGCAAAGTAAAAGATCGCATACTTTTAAGCTGATTAATAAAATGATTCTAGCTCTTAAATTGACCGTTTTAGAGCAGTTTTTGTGTGGAGTGGCCCATCACATTTTTTTGGCTATTTTTTTATTTTAAGCTCCTCAGCAAAGTCCCCTCATATTTAAAGCTGATTGAAATGCATGTTTTGATGCCTTTAGATTCAATAAAATTTTGTTGGTGAAAAGTTATAGACATTTTTCTATGATTGATTGATTGATTGACTCCCGACAGCCCGAGGCTGGTTCATCCCCGTATATAAAGGGGGGGGGGGGGTTAATTTGCAGGGATGGAGGAGGAGAGGGAAATTTTTCTATAAAAAATATTCATTTTCTCACTGGCTTATAGAATAAGGCAACATTTTTTTTTTTTTGCATTTATTTTGTTCACTGTTCATTGAAATGTATTTCAGAATTAAGGCCGCACGGGACGTCATTATAATCATCCTATCCATTTGAAGAAGCAGATCTCAAGTACCACTCCATATATGGATGTGAAAAATTTATCACTATATTCTTTATATGTGGTGCACAATCGATTAAATTTTCAGCTTCATCGGTTCACTAAAACTCGAGATTTGCTTCGGCAAAGTTTTGATGATAATTGTTAGAGTGAAACAAAAGATAGGGAAAATAACACGGTCTCCCGTGTCCCCTTAAGTTAAAAGAGTATAGCATTAAACACTAAAGGAAAAATGGGGATTTCACCATGTATTAAATTTTTATCAACTGGTGTTGACGGACTTCTGTTAGGTAAAGATATAACTGGATCAGAGGTCAATAGAAGCCTATCGAATACATCCTCTAAATTAATTTCACGGTTGAACGTCCTGCCGTGGCTCTCCCTAAACTTCCGAATGCTTTTGTTTCGGGATTCATTAGCCTTTTCCGATTGGAAGTAACGAATGTTTAATAACCGTAAATCCGTGTACGAGTAATGTGTGCACCGTAGGCGACATATTATATCTGAAACGGTCGATGTATGCTTTCTAATTATGCTGACATTCAAAACTAGATTAATGAAAATAACTATGTGCATTCTTTGCTCACGTGTAGCTGTTTTGATTCACACGTACACTTTGTACGCATCGACGTATATTTCTGCCCTGCTGTTAACCAATTTTTCAGGATCGTCGCATTCAATTTCGTCTATGGCTGCGTTTTATTGCTTAAAAGCATTTTTTTTCCGGACTGAAAAAAAATAAAATATTTTTGGGAGTGTGTTTTGGTCAAATCGTTGATTACTTTTGTGAAGCACATTTTGGAAGTTATGGAAACTTTCCCAGTTTCAATTGGTACTGACTTCTCAATCTCTGCATTTAACTTCGAAACTACTTCGTTAGTGAGCTCGTTGCTCTCCTTCGCAAAAATCATCTTCATCGGACGACATAACCAAATTGAAGAAGGATAATCATTATTCCATATGATTTGTTTGATGCTACTTATTCACGTGTACAAACGCAAAGGAACGATCGAAAACGCGAATATGTGAGAGCCATTATATTCACGAAGTGCTCCATTATCATCCTCATCGAGAAAAGCTTGTTGAGTACTATAAAGTTTTAAGAGACAAGGTTTAATAGATCAAAACACGTAGCGTAAATCATCGAATAATTTGAAATAATTCTAAGATAGTACAACTTTTGGAATTATAGTTTTATATCATGAGACATTTATATAAGATTATTGAATATGAGGACCATTTCCATTTGTTGCGACCCAGCATCATACTTGAAAAACTCAAAAAGGCGTGTCGTGGTGTGATCGATTGAATCCTGGAGCTTAAGAAAAAATGATGCAAAAGTATCAAGAAACAAAAAAGTTATCTCGATTTGAATATTTTTTTAGCGGTAAAAAATGAAGCTGCCGGTAGGAGGGTTAATATGATTTTGTCAAGATCATCATATGATATTTGTCAAGATCATCACAAGATGAGAAGATAGTATCATGTCAATGTGCTTCTGGATTAAGGGTAATATCTTCTAACCAACAAAATATGATCTCTTGGATCAGATGAGATTGCAATGCCTAGTTGAAATTGAATATGTTGTTTGAATTAATTCTAGTACAGTTATTAAAAAGGCCAAACCTAAAAACTGTCAACCCGGCCGAATCATACGACTACCCGCTGCTGAGATCGTTACTACTTTCGACGTGATTAAAATGTTAACAAGCGAATGTCTCCGGAATCGGATGCTGAGGCACGAACCGTTGTCGGCAGCAAACATTCGCTCACATGCATGATTGGTTGTCGGTTGGACCTTCCCGGAACGAAGAGCAAATCCTCAGCACCTTCTGCAAGCCGGTGATATGCGGCTCCGTTCGATTCGTCGTAGACCCGCGCCCTCTTGAGCATAATTAATGACGCTAGAATGTCACATTCACCTTCCAGGGGGGACAGCAAGGAGGCTGAAATGCCTCCAGTTAGGTGCCCTTTGTGGCCCGAACGATCCGTTTATCAAAGCCCTTGGCACCATCATCAACGAATCGGCATGTCCTTTGGTTCTCACTAGAAGGGGGTATGCATAAGGGGAGTTCAAAAAACAGCATATTTGGAAATCTCATCTCATCTCATCTACATATGATAAAAAAAGAGTTTTGACAAATTTTCAGTCATTTTTGTGAAACTTGAAGGATTTTCAAAGATGTTGAAAATTTGTCTGAAAAATAACATGAAAAAACTGAAATGATACTTTCTACACTAGTAAAGCTATCATATACACGTTAATTTTTCAATACATTAGAAAATATTTCATGAAAAAAACCTAGCTAAAAACTATTTTTAACTTAATTTATTTGGATTTTTTTGTAGACATTCACTGAACTATACGTAAATATGAACCAAAAAATGGAATACAAATTTATGTTTTTTTTCTTCTCATATCCGTTATGTTGATTTTCTCTATTGAGCAACTTTCTTCTCTATGATTTGTAGAATAAATTATGATGTTGATATGATAAGTGTGTTACATAAAAGTTCTACCGTATTTTGAACATTTTTTTTCTAAATTTCACCATAGTTGTAATATTGGCCACTTTTAAATCATCATAGAAATTGCAGAAAAAATTTGACAGATCTCTGTTTTCATCATAAAGATTGCAAAAAAAAGATAAAGGACGGCAGTTTTTCAAAACTTTGAACCGCTCTAATGCGCATCACATCATCGGAGAGACACAGCGCAAATAGTTCAACTTGTAATTTCACGACCCAATGCATGTTTCATAGTCCATGTGGGTTGACCTCTCAGACCAGCAACGGCTCCATTAACGAGTCATCTCATATCAACGACGGGCGCGTTTGGTCCTTGGAGCGGGCAGATATTTACGCTTAATAGAACATGAAACCGTTTTCATCAGTCGAAGGTGAGCTTTTGCGTTTGATAAAAAAGACAAATTATTGCTTCGGATGCATTTGACTGTTTTGATATGAAAAGTATTATTATTGCTTCAATGCAGTTTAAATTAACCATTTAATTGACGTTTCAAAAATAGATTATCTATATAAGTACTACCCATATCAGGAAGGGAAGTACAGGATAATTTAAAAAATTTAGAGCCTTTTAATGCTCTCAATGTGATTTTTGTTTGTTAAATTTTTATCTAGCATGAGCCCTAGATAGTTACCTTCATGTGACTAATTTATTGTAACCCCTCTTAATTTTACGATCAAACCTTCATACCAAACACTGTCAAATGCTGTTTCTATGTCTAGAAGAGCAAGACCAGTAGAAATAGCCTTTAAGATTTTTTGATTGAATTTTCGTTGATGTGGACCATCATTAGGGTTACCAGACGTATTCTTTCAAGAGTATAAATATAGTATTTTAACTTAGAAATGTGTGTACTATTCTTTTTTGCTAAACGGGTCAATTGTACTCTTTTGTTGATATCACTGACGGTTGCTGAACAAATCAAATAATCTTTTCAAGAAACCAAATTAACCTCTTTCTCATAAAAGAAAAGATGAACTAAAAATATTCGACAAATACTAGCTAAATTGAGTTGGTATGATTTGTTCAATAATTATTGATAATGATTAAACAAATATGTATACACCCAGTTATCTTATTAAGTATACAAAAAAAAACGGCGAACTATTGATTTAAAAAAAATGAAGTTGCTTTGGACAATTTGCACAACTTATGTTCAAGGCTTAAACTTCAAGCACTTTTTCGTCTTGGAGATTGAATGGTTCAACAATACTGCGGGAATACAACAAAAATAAACAATAAAATCAACTAAACTCAATCTTTTACAATGTTTTAAACAATTCGATACTGATTTTTCATAAGGGCTTACTTGCAATGTACGATTTCTCTTCATCGTTGCTCTCTTCGCAACACTAATGGTGAATCATATCGGAATCTAAAGATGGCCGTCACAATGACCGGCTTATGCCCCTACTCACTTTTCCACTAAACTGAAAAAATGTTTGGCATACGTTTTTGATCTTCTTATTTGAAGTTTTTTACTTGAGCACAAAGGCAAATTAAAAAGTGCACTTTTGTAAGAAGATTTCTTCACAAGATTAGTGCATTTAAAGCTGTAGTGCAAGCGTAAAAGTTTGGTTGCAAACTATTTCTCCTTAAGGTGAAGATGAATCAAAGCCAAACCTCAAATTTTCAAGAGCACAAAGCTGGTGAACCAAACATCCGTTTAAGCTGAAAACTTATTCGATTGGTCACCACCAGCTATTGACCAATCGATTAGGTTTTCAGCTCAAACGGGGGTTCGGTTCTCCAGATTTGTGCTCTTGACAATTTGAAGTTTGGCTCCATATTTCTCCTTCACCTTAAGCTTGAGATTATTCTCATATTCAAGGTTTTAAATATTTGTTTTTCTCAGTTACTCTGTTTTCCTTTAAAAACATATATTGTTCTAAATATGAAACATATGGTCAAAAGAAAGAAATTAAGACAAAACAATAGTAAAAAGTGCGTTTTCAATATTTTGGTTGTACTCTTTAGTACTCTTTTACAGAGTTGAAAAAATGTACTCTTTCCGGTGAGATCGAATATGTTAACCCTAACCATCATTCTGTTCAAAAATTACCTTTTCTAAAAGTTTACTGATGGAGGAAAGCAAACTTATTTGACGATAGCTAGAAGCTTCTGCAAGATTTTTGTCTGGTTTTAAAATTGGTACTTAGTATTTTTTCCATTTGTCAGGAATATATGCTGATGGAAAACAGTTTTTAAATATATCAACTAAGAATGATAAGCTCTGGATGTTTCTTGATGATGATGTAGAAAATTCCATCATCGCTAGGAGCTTTCATGTTTTTGATTTTTTTTTAATTATAGTTCTCACTTCTTCCAAATCAGTCTACCAGCAATTTTCGAAAACGTTCTCTTGATTGAGAATGTTTTAGAAGTCCTAGGTAACTTAATTTTCAATTGGACCTAGTAAGTCCTAAATCAAAATTGTGCGCGCTTTCAAACTGCATAGCGAAAACTCCATCAATCCAGTGATCTCAGTTTGCGGCGTTCAATGATTTTCTAAATTCCTCAGCTCTCGAAGATTTTGTTACTATACCTTCCGAATCTTTGATCTTAAACCACTCCTCGTTTCTACATTCTAAACTTCTACCAAAAGTTAACATCTTCACTTGTGAACTAGATCGTGTCTTCTTTTTCGGAAACTGTTGGCTTACGCCTCTCATATACAATTTTGAATATACGTTCTTGTATTTAATGTCAAATCCTTTGACGTTTTTTGACTTCTTCATTGGATAATGTCAGCTCGAAAAGATTCCCACATCTCTGTACGTCTCATATTGCAGACTTTATCTTCAGATAAATTGGCAATGTTCTGCCACTTATTTGCAGCTTAATCCGGAGTTTGAGAGTATTCTGAGGATTCATGAAACGCTCATTGAACTGGTTTGAACTGATTTTGAACTGATTTTGAACTGATTTTGAACTGATTTTGAACTGATTTTGAGATCACAGTCGTATATTCTACAACGTCCTGTATCTCTTGACTCATCGTTCTCACGGCATGTAAATTTAAGTAGATCTATCTACTACGCTTCTTTTGGTCAGATCCGTAAATAGTTCATCCCATCTTCGATCTGACGGCTATCGGTTCGTTAGCTTTTCCGATCCACGATTCTAATGGTGCAAAACAAATGGTGTTCACGTGTTGAACAGTGGAAACTTTGCCTTTGATCATATCAACTGTTCGGGAATTGTTTTCTAGTCGCTTTATGTTTCCGGTCCACGTGACGGTTAGCGGTTCGGAAATACCTTTTGCCTTCCAACGCTTGGCTACTATATCATCTACCAACGTAGCGGATAACCCTTCATCCAAAAATGCCACCGTGTCATACTGCCGATCTTCGACGTGAAGCGTAGCAATCCAATTGTGTTTTCAGTAGTCTCACCGTTCTTATTCAAACAGATTTGGCAAAGCTCTTGTCTCTCGACTTGCTCCATTTGCTCCTCGATGTTCATTTGACTGAACTCAACACAGTTCCTGACAACATGATTGTTTTTTCCCACAAATTCAACAATGCCGGTTGAATGTTTCGCTATGATTCCCTTCGCTTCTTCTCTGGTCAAATTCGTGCACATGTACAAATTCTCTCTTATTGTTCTCTTTTAAACAGGGTACGATCGTTCACTGTCAGTGCAGATGAATCCACCACTGAACCTTAAGTTGTTGAGCAGTATGTGGACATCGCCAATCATCCAGTACAACTCCGGGGTCATGAAAAATGAGCCCACCTTTTACACTTTCCGCATTGAAACCAGTCAACATCTTCGGACATTGACTACGACAACGAGCAGAATAAGCATTGCTCATTGTTGGAAGGAGAAAGGGTCATTTCTGAGAATCCGATGTAAAACTCTTTGATTTTGCCTAGGTGTTTCAACAGTGTTAAAAACTTTAGTTTCAAATGACGAAAATAGTTGATTTTATACGCCTATGAATGATGATTGCATCTCCCCTCAACATGCTCCATCAAGTCAATCATTACGATAAACAAAAAAGTTAGGATCTCTTTTGAGTTTGGATCCAGGTTTCAAATACACAGTTAAAAATAATGAAGATTACACGTCATGTAAACTTCATTCGTGAGATGTAAACATGTCGTCATGTGAATTTAAGTTATAAATCATGTAATAATGTGTTATATGTCATGTAATCACACAGGATCCTGCTGGATTACATGACATATAATTGAAATTTACATGACATATCATGTAAATATCCATTATATTTCACGCTCCAATTATGTGCATTATATGTGTCAGAAATTTACACGTTTCGTTCGAACTGTGTAGGTTTCAGTAATAACTGCTATGTGTATGTAATTAACTGTTAGAATAAGAATTAATCAGCTTGTCCTCTTTACCATTCAAAGAACGAACATTCCAATTTAAAATATTTAAATTATTATTTGGATCCATTAGAAAAAACCTAATCCAATAACAATTTGATTAGTAAATTTTACACAACTTGGTCTGCTTATGTCATAGTGATGGTTGTAAACATTGCATCAATCATTTGATTCAATTGTTTGTTAGAAAAATAAAATCAGAGGGAGATACATCACTTAAAGTGGAAACATTACCTAATGATTTTTCGTTAGAATTTTCGGGAGACGAAGAGGCGGAGTAGAAGTTTCCTGTGGCGGCAGGGTTTTTTTTTCCATTTGATTCGAAACAATTAGAACGGTTACTCGTAGTATGAAAAGGGGAGGAGTTTAAATTACCTACTACGATATTGGCATAGGATTTTCCTTGGGTAGATCCATTCGAAATTAAAAGATTCGAACGGCTACCCGAAGAAATGAAATAAGTTTGTGAATGAGCATGATTATAATATTCCTGTGGGTATGATTCCTATTCAAGCGATCGTTAACTGAAAAATGAGCATTATTCGATACTCTACCAAAGGGAGTTCCGGAAACGATCGTTATCATAACCGTTTACCGTAATTACTGTTCATCTGCCTGACACGAGCCTCGACGACTCGTCTATGCGAAGGGCAAGCTCGAAAGTTAGTTTATGATGGCCCCTGCAATTCGCACAATACAAACTTGGTTTGTATCTTTCTTTCACTGGACAGACGTCCTTAGCGTGAGAAGAACCTCCGCAAATCATGAATTTAGCATCCATGCGGCCAATGTTTTGTTCCATGACCTCACTTTCGGCACCGATGGCACTGACTGGGGTTCTGGAAATGTTCCCATGTCACACGACATCGAGTATAAGTCTTGCTTTTTTTCTAAAGCTTTCATATTATTTAGATCTTTTTTGTTAAAGTGAACTAAACAAGAATATTAAGAGAAAGCCCTTTCCGAACAATGCCAGATTGGGTTCTGTTTTTCGTAATGATTATTTATTCCATTTTTAGGGGGGTCTGTAGCCTTGAGGTTACGCTTTCGCTTCATAAGCAGGGTCACGGGTTCGATTCCCAGCTCCCTCCACAAAAAAACCTCCAGCCACCATAAGACGCCTCACGGAGGAACCGTGCTTTGCCGCCAGGCACATCCATCCTCCGTCAGTATCGATGTGACTGCAGACAAAAACTTGACCCTCTTCGCTGGCAGCTACCCTCACTAATAGCAGAGCTCTTTCCTACCTGCTCGGTGTGAGAGTAAAAGAGTAGGAGAGGTGAAACTAGATGAAAATATAGATAATTTGGAAAATAGATCTGTATCGATAAAGAAGCTACAGGATTAACTGAGTCCGGCACAGTAATGCACGAGCACGAGAGTGCCTATAAAAAAAAATTATTCCATTTTAATCTCTTCAGTTGGACTATAGTCACTTTTTTCAAGACAACTTTGAACAAACCGTTTCTGGTTTTTTAAAAGACACTGACACGTTAAATGCTTCCAATGGGAACATTTACTGCCCTTTGAAAGAATCACCACACTAGACAACGGACTAGCATTGCACGCCCATTGGCACAGTCGGAAAACATCCTCAAACGAAAAGTTTACCTGCCTGAGGCGGGAATCGAACCCACCACTCCCTTAGCACGATACGGCTAAATGCCTCGGTTGACACTAACCGCACCGGGTTACGAAAGCCCACAGTTTTATCGTCATCATAAGTAAAAATGTGGCTTCTTTCTCGCAAGAATATTGATAAAAAGTTCGCGATCATTTAAGAGTCTGCAATGCGCGACAGTTTTACCTTCCTTTGCGATTTGGAAGGAAACATGATTTTCCTAATGGAGCTCAAGATCCTCTTGCCTAAAATCCCCCAAATCTGAACAACTGACCACGATAGGCGGCACTCTTTTGAGCAACTTAAAATTACGGGCTAAAGTCTCCTATTTCGTTTCCTGGCTCAAAAACAGACGGCTTTAACGCCACCATCCGAAGAGGACCGTCGTCGGTTATGTTTGCCCGGCAAGCAACCCAAACCTTCAGGGCGGGTTATTTTATAACCACTCACGTTATCATCACTGGAAGAACTCACTAATCAAGTTTTCCTGTCCGCTTCAGAACGTGCTGGAGAGGACTGATTTCCCAGGCAGTCTAACATGGCGTACAAAAAACAGAAAAAGAAACAGGTAGAACGACGCGGACGTGGGAATCTCGAAGACCAAAAATAACTGTTACAGGAAAGGTTTAACATACTAACAAAATACATAATTTGGTTGAAACAGCAAAAACATTTAGAAGCTTATTTCAAATTTGATAACTAGTTTTTATTTCATAATTGTGTGTTCATTCCCTCTTCATTCTTCTTCCTACTTTCCCTAATGTGTGTGGTGCGGATTTCTAATCTAATTCGAACACTTATCGATCATCTTCTTCTGTCTTCG